>NC_083596.1:5244192-5544192 GCF_027579695.1 Neoarius graeffei
TGCTCAAGGGCACTTCAGCCATGATACACAGGGAAGAGGAAGTGCTGTTTGTTCACTCAACTCTGCTTACATTTTTCCTGCCAGTCCTGGGAATCAAACCAGCAACCCTTTGGGCCCAAGGCTGCTTCTCTAACCTTCTATCCATGGCTGCCCCCATTTTTTTGGATGATCTTTGGTATGACCCGACTGCAAGTAGAACTCACGATCTCCCGGTCAAGAGGTGGACACACTAACCACTAGGCCGGCTCATGGTCAAGAAACCAGAAACCCAGTGGAAACTTCCAGGCCTAAACTGAGTTGTACTAACAGGCTCTACACAGGATCACGTCATTCATGTCAGCAAAATAGCAATGCGATCTAAATTACTAAATTATGATTTATCATGGTGGCATGGTGGTGTAGTGGTTAGCGCTGTCACCTCACAGCAAGAAGGTCCGGGTTCGAGCCCCGTGGCCGGCGAGGGCCTTTCTGTGCGGAGTTTGCATGTTCTCCCCGTGTCTGCGTGGGTTTCCTCCGGGTGCTCCGGTTTCCCCCACAGTCCAAAGACATGCAGGTTAGGTTAACTGGTGACTCTAAATTGAGCGTAGGTGTGAATGTGAGTGTGAATGGTTGTCTGTGTCTATGTGTCAGCCCTGTGATGACCTGGCGACTTGTCCAGGGTGTACCCCGCCTTTCGCCCGTAGTCAGCTGGGATAGGATCCAGCTCGCCCACGACCCTGTACAGGATAAGCGGTTACAGATAATGGATGGATGGATGGATGGATGATTCATCACTAAACCTGAAAGTCACTTGGATGTAAAAGTTGCAAAAATAATACAACCAAAAACAGGTATAATAATGAACAGGTTCAACATGAGAATGCAAAATAAGTTAATATGAGCATAACAAAATCATCAAAACTATGACATTTTTGATACTTGATATAACTCTGGCAAACTTTTTTTCAGATTTGAAATTCCACACAGTTTAAATAAACTCTGAAAAGGGCTTTATTCTGCCGTAGGAACAAAACATGCACTGTTTCTATTTGGCCTTCATATTTCAATGCATTTCACAGCCTTTAACTGGTATTAGATCACATGTCCACTTGTATGTGTATCTCCTCTTGTCATGCCTTTCAAGAACCAACAGCACACATTAAAAACCTCATTTACATCCCACTTAACACAACTGTTCTTTCTTTGAGGCACAACAAACAGCTACCGTCCTCTACTGGTCATTTTAGGAATTACACTTCACCGCGCAAACAGCCAGTTCACGTCAACAGCACTTTATATTCTCGTTAAATCATGGCTCATCTTTCAGCCGCCGCGTTTACAAGCTAGCGTGTCATGCTTGGCCTCCACCATTGCCCCGGCAGCTGGTTAACGGTGAGATGAGGTCGTTGGCCTTTACTTTTGCTGTAATAAAAGTTCTGGATGGACAATTAGATTGGGTCATTCATGCCTGACCCTAATGGCTGACCACTTTACCATCTGTGGACAGACAAACGAGTGAAGAAAAAAAAAAAACAGAGGACAAGATCTCAAGGTGAAGGTGGAAGAGAGATGAGATGAGGAAATACTGAAAGAATGTAGGAGGAGTATTGTGGTTAAATTTATCTTAAAAAAAAGCATGACATGATATTAAGAGAAATGGATGGTGCCTACAAATGAGTGGATATATTATCTCATCTCATCTCATTATCTCTAGCCGCTGTATCCTGTTCTACAGGGTCGCAGGCGAGCTGGATCCTATCCCAGCTGACTACGGGCGAAAGGCGGGGTACACCCTAGACAAGTCGCCAGGTCATCACAGGGCTGACACATAGACACAGACAACCATTCACACTCACATTCACACCTACGCTCAATTTAGAGTCACCAGTTAACCTAACCTGCATGTCTTTGGACTGTGGGGGAAACCGGAGCACCCGGAGGAAACTCACGCGGACACGGGGAGAACATGCAAACTCCACACAGAAAGGCCCTTGCTGGCCACGGGGCTCGAACCCGGACCTTCTTGCTGTGAGGCGACAGCGCTAACCACTACACCACCGTGCCGCCTGGATATATTATCTCATCTCATCTCATCTCATCTCATCTCATCTCATTATCTCTAGCCGCTTTATCCTTCTACAGGGTCGCAGGCAAGCTGGAGCCTATCCCAGCTGACTACGGGCGAAAGGCGGGGTACACCCTGGACAAGTCGCCAGGTCATCACAGGGCTGACACACAGACACAGACAACCATTCACACTCACATTCACACCTACGCTCAATTTAGAGTCACCAGTTAACCTAACCTGCATGTCTTTGGACTGTGGGGGAAACCGGAGCACCCGGAGGAAACCCACGCGGACACGGGGAGAACATGCAAACTCCGCACAGAAAGGCCCTCGCCGGCCACGGGGCTCGAACCCGGACCTTCTTGCTGTGAGGCGACAGCGCTAACCACTACACCACCGTGCCGCCTGGATATATTATTATTATTATTATTATTACTACAAGTCAGAATCATTACAGTACAGGACGAGGCTCATGTTCGTTTTCTCCAAAAATATTCGAGATCTTTTTAAAGCTTCTGTTATTTTTCAGTTTAACCCCATGGTGCCATTAAATTCTGACAATATACAGAATAACAATTATATATCACGCATATTATAGCACTCACCTTGTGCCTGTAGTCGTATTTCTCCATCAAATACTACAACTCGGCTACTTTAACTCAGCTAGCATCCTATTTCTTAAGAATAGATAATTAATTAGCCATTAATGTTTTTAGAACTAAAGTTCTAGTGGGAGCAAAAAAACTGAACCAAAAGCATAAATCCAAATACTTATACAGTAATTACTTGTTTTGGTTTGATTTATTTGCCTGATCCTGCACTATCATGGCAGTCATTAGTTTGCTAGCTAACTTAATAGCATAGAAGTTTAGCTTCTTTTAATTTTCAACATGAAATGCTACTCTGATGACATCCAACTATTAAGTTACTTTAGCTACCTAGCTAGCTAGTCTGCTCGTAACTTAACCTAGCACGTACATTATCCTTGAAATTAGTTAGTTACTAAATCTTTCTTGGCAAAAATGTTGGTGCAAAAAACAAACAAATGACAACAGCAACAACAAAAAGATACAGAATGCTAAAGTCAAGTCGCTAGTGTTAATTTATTCGCCCAGGGGTTTTCAAAGTGTGGGAGAGTCCGCCCCCCCAGAGAGCAAATAAACAACAGCACCCCTCCCCCTTACAATTTTTGTTGTTGCTATACTTAATGTTCCATTCGTATTTAAAAAAATGGTTGTTGTACACATTTTAATTTTTTTCTTTTACACATTTTAAACATATGAGCTTTTTTAAAACATCTTTTTTTACACATTTTAAACATCTGTGCTTTTTAAAACATCTTTTTTTACACATTTTAAACATCTGTGCTTTTTTAAAACCTCTTTTTTACACATTTTAAACATCTGTGCTTTTTTAAAACATCTTTTTTACACATTTTAAACATCTGTGATTTTTTAAAACCTCTTTTTTACACATTTTAAACATCTGTGCTTTTTTAAAACATCTTTTTTACACATTTTAAACATCTGTGCTTTTTTTAAAACATCTTTTTTACACATTTGAAACATCTGTGCTTTTTTAAAACCTCTTTTTTACACATTTTAAACATCTGTGCTTTTTTAAAACCTCTTTTTTACACATTTTAAACATGTGATTATTTAAAACCTCTTTTTTACACATTTTAAACATCTGTGATTTTTTAAAACATCTTTTTTACACATTTTAAACATCTGTGATTTTTTTAAAACCTCTTTTTTTACACATTTTAAACATCTGTGCTTTTTTAAAACATCTTTTTTACACATTTTAAACATCTGTGATTTTTTAAAACATCTTTTTACACATTTTAAACATCTGTGATTTTTAAAACCTCTTTTTTACACATTTTAAACATCTGTGCTTTTTTAAAACATCTTTTTTTACACATTTTAAACATCTGTGATTTTTTAAAAACCTTTTTTACACATTTTAAACATCTGTGCTTTTTTAAAACATCTCTTTTACACATTTTAAACATCTGTGATTTTTTAAAACATCTTTTTTTACACATTTTAAACATCTGTGCTTTTTTAAAACATCTTTTTTACACATTTTAAACATCTGTGCTTTTTAAAACATCTTTTTTACACATTTTAAACATCTGTGCTTTTTAAAACATCTTTTTTACACATTTTACACATCTGTGCTTTTTTAAAACATCTTTTTTTTTTTTACACATTTTAAACATCTCATAGCATCGTTAGCTAGCACCTCTTGGCAGACAACACACTGTGGCAGTGGAGCATCTTCAGATCCAGTCCATGAAAATCCAAACTTTAAATAATCGTGGTCAGACTTCCTTCTTTTTTTTGCTTGGCCCAGACTCTGTCTCCTCACTCACTGTAGCTTTAGGTACTAAAAATCGATCCATTTTGTCTCTAGCAAAGACTAGCTGAAGTTCGCTAAATGTCCACAATAGTAACTTATTCTGGTTTATTTTTCCTCACGTTGCGTGCCCCCCCTGAAGAACTCTGGCACCCCCTAGGGGAGGCGCGCCCCACACTTTGAAAAGCCCTGTATTAGCCCATCTGTCCATAAGGCCGATGAGCTGTTGCCATGGTGTGGCGTCCGGCGTCAGTGCGTCATCCACAATTCAGTTAAATCGTATCTCCTTCGTCAGCTTTCCATGGATTTCCATTCTGATTGTTTTGTTTGAAAGAACTCATCACTCTGCACAAAACTTGGTTGTTGTTTTGTCAAATTTTTTGTGAACGAGTTATTAATTAGGTCAAATTAATAAATTTTCCAGGCCCCTCGCTAGAATTGTACCGTATCTTCTCTCTGATTTCTCATCCAATTTCAGTTCTGATCGATGTTTTGGGTTGAGCTTCCCCTGAGGAACAAAACTTGGTTGTTTGTTTGTTGATTTTCCTGTTGTAAACAATTTGTTTACAACTTTTGTTTATTTTCAGTTAAATTGTATCTCCTCCTTCAGTTCTCAGTGGATTTCAGTTCTGATTGTTCCATTTGAAAGAACTCGACCTTCTGCACAACACTTGGTCATTGTATTGTCAATTTTTTGCTAATGAACTGCTAATTAGGTCACCTTAACGAGTTTTCAGACTTCTCATTAGAATTGTTTCTCCTCTCTCATTTTTTTTTTTACCCGATTCCAGTTCTGATCGATGTTTTGGGTAGATCTTCCTTTGGGGAACAAAACTTGGTCATTTGTTTGGTGATTTTCTTCTTGTAAACAATTTGTTTACAACTTTGTTTATTTTCAGTTAAATCGTGTCTCCTCCCTCCTTCAGTTCTCAATGGATTTCAGTTTTGATTGTTTGATTTGAAAGAACTCGACCTTCTGCACAAAACTTGGTCATTGTATTGTGACCAATACATGTTTTTTGCGAACAAATTAGTAATTAGGTCAACTTAACACATTTTCTTCTGACTAGAATTGTATCGCCTCTCGTTTATCATGCAAATTCAGTTCTGATCGATGTTTTGGGTCGATCTTCCCTCGGGGAACAAAATTCAGTCCTTTGTTGACTTTCCTCTTGTAAATAATTTGTCGTGGAGGTTGGTCCTTTCTCACACTGTCACATTTCAGTTCTGTTTTGGTTGTCATGGTTGTTTTGATGGCAGGCCAGATGAGCGACTACGCCCTTGACATTCTGGTAGTTCTTTAACCCGTGTTTTGGTTGGTTCCAGATAATTCAAGGCTATAAGTGATATTCTGTGTGACAGTCCTGACCCTGTACTAGCACAGCAGCTAACTGGGAAAGAAAATGACTACATATCTTCATACGTGTAGTTTACATGACCTCCGAGGAAGCCATGGCCTAATGGTTAGAGAAGCAGCTTGGAACCAAAAGGTTGCTGGTTCAATTCCTAGGGCCAGCAGGATTGGCTAAAGTGCCCTTGAGCATAGCACCTAACCCCCAACTGCTCCGGCAAGACTGGTGGTGTACCTTGTGTCTGGTTCGCCAAAGAAAAACTGATGTGATTATCAGTTTGGGCGGTACCTAGCCAAAAATAAAAAACTTGCATCACCAACCAATGTGACTGCAGGAAACATCAACTAAGCTTTAATGTTAGGTTAAAGTGATCTTGAGGTAATGATAGATTTTCTGTTCGTTGGTGTGCATCATTTACGTTTCATCATGGCCATGACTGTATTTGTAGCTGTCCTGTGAGTTGGACGTGATACTGTGGCAAAATATGAAATTTTGACACTGACAAAAAAATTGTGTCGTGTAAAGCCGGGTAAAGTCTTACTCTTACAAGGTCTACCAGGCCACAAGGCATACAGTATGTAACAATTATATATAATCTGCCTTAAAAGAGTCTGACTGCCTCCAGAATCAAATACATAATGCATGTGAGAACTCCACGGCACTCTAACACTCTCAGCAACTTTTCACAAACGCAGCAAAGTCAATCAGCATCGACTCGCAGCGCCCGAGTCCTCGGTTATAAATCCTAATACCCCAATCTGAGAATACACTCCTTGCAGTGCTTGACTAGCACTTAATCAGTGTCTAATCTGTTTACTTTCACATTCCATTGTGCCTTGATAAACTGCACACTCGACGTGTTTGCCTGCTAAAGTAAACACTCCATTGTTTGAGCTGAGCATAAATTACGGCACCCGGTGCTGCCCTAACAACTCTTTAATTCATAATTCAGGCCTTGTTGTGCTTTATGAACATGATAAAGTGGGCGAGCTCCTTGGCTGGCTGTGCCGTGCTACTCCGGGGTGACATTGCAGCTTTATCACGCTGTATTGGCGACTCTCACTTGCTCATTACGCATGCACTCTTCAAGCAACAGATATTAAAGCTGCTGAGATTATTGCTCATATTTGGCCTCTCTGTATCCCATGCCAGCGCTTATAAATCTCTGCCTTTAAGGCTCAGGAAATAGAAGGAAGCCGGCGCTTTCAAGGGCAAAACAAGAGTAGAGATGGGAGAAAGAGATAGTCAAGCAGTAAGCTGGCCGGTGTAGGCTGCGTCTCATATCGCTCTGAAAGGAAAATCGTGTAATGGGGGCATTGATAGCAGGACACAAGAGGAAGCTGAGGTTTCCTGGATATTAAAATAAATTGAGGTCATTAATGTTTCCTGTGGGTCACTGAAGTTCTTTCCAGGCCTCATAGGATTTGAATTTTATTTCTCTAATCGTCACCTCAAATTCATTTCGCTTCATTAGCTTCGCAATGGAGCGGCAATGAAGTCTAACTGAGTCGATCTATAAATACAAAGCTCCACTTTATAGCTGAATACTGTAACATTTGAGTTGTATCAGAGAGTATACATTTATGCAGATCATAAGCATGTTCTACATTTAACAACTGTCTGTAATTCTTTCCTTGGTAAGAAAATATAATGGAAGCACAGAATCAGCTTATAAAATATTAAGCCTTAGGTTTAAGCTACACAGTTTGTGGTCGAGACATTAGTCTCTTGTGGCCACAGCGTAACAATTCATGGGCAATATATCACCTTAAATACTCCATATTTTAATCAAGACACTTGAAAACATGGTCAGGTTAGAAAGACTGGTTCATTAGCCTGAAAGATTATTTTTCAAAGCTTAAGAAATGCAATGTGGCATCCCTCAAGGTTCTCTTTTAGGCCCATTATAGTTTTTTTTTAACATCCACTTACTTACCTTACAGCTACACAAAATGGAAAAGCCTCATCGCTTCAGTGCAAAAATTATTTATATATATATATATATATATATATATATATATATATATATATATATATATATATATATATATAAACAAACAAATCTTTGCTTCTTGACTACAACCCCGATTCCAAAAAAGTTGGGACAAAGTACAAATTGTAAATAAACACAACACAGCTCAAAAAAGTTGGGACAAGGCCATGTTTACCACTGTGAGACATCCCCTTTTCTCTTTACAACAGTCTGTAAACGTCTGGGGACTGAGGAGACAAGTTGCTCAAGTTTAGGGATAGGAATGTTAACCCATTCTTGTCTAATGTAGGATTCTAGTTGCTCAACTGTCTTAGGTCGTTTTTGTCGTATCTTCCGTTTTATGAGGCACCAAATGCTTTCTATGGGTGAAAGATCTGGACTGCAGGCTGGCCAGTTCAGTACCCGGACCCTTCTTCTACGCAGCCATGATGCTGTAATTGATGCAGTATGTGGTTTGGCATTGTCATGTTGGAAAATACAAGGTCTTCCCTGAAAGAGACGTCGTCTGGATGGGAGCATATGTTGCTCTAGAACCTGGATATACCTTTCAGCATTGATGGTGTCTTTCCAGATGTGTAAGCTGCCCATGCCACACGCACTAATGCAACCCCATACCATCAGAGATGCAGGCTTCTGAACTGAGCACTCATAACAACTTGGGTCATCCTTCTTCTCTTTAGTCTGAATGACACGGCGTCCCTGATTTCCATAAAGAACTTCACATTTTGATTCGTCTGACCACAGAACAGTTTTCCACTTTGCCACAGTCCATTTTAAATGAGCCTTGGCCCAGAGAAGACGTCTGCGCTTCTGGATCATGTTTAGATACGGCTTCTTCTTTGAACTATAGAGTTTTAGCTGGCAACGGCGGATGGCACGGTGAATTGTGTTCACAGATAATGTTCTCTGGAAATATTCCTGAGCCCATTTTGTGATTTCCAATACAGAAGCATGCCTGTATGTGATGCAGTGCCGTCTAAGGGCCCGAAGATCACGGGCACCCAGTATGGTTTTCCAGCCTTGACCCTTACGCACAGAGATTCTTCCAGATTCTCTGAATCTTTTGATGATATTATGCACTGTAGATGATGATATGTTCAAACTCTTTGCAATTTTACACTGTCGAACTCCTTTCTGATATTGCTCCACTATTTGTCGGCGCAGAATTAGGGGGATTGGTGATCCTCTTCCCATCTTTACTTCTGAGAGCCGCTGCCACTCCAAGATGCTCTTTTTATACCCAGTCATGTTAATGACCTATTGCCAATTGACCTAATGAGTTGCAATTTGGTCCTCCAACTGTTTCTTTTTTGTACCTTTAACTTTTCCAGCCTCTTATTGCCCCTGTCCCAACTTTTTTGAGATGTGTTGCTGTCATGAAATTTCAAATGAGCCAATATTTGGCATGAAATTTCAAAATGGCTCACTTTCGACATTTGATATGTTGTCTATGCTCTATTGTGAATATAATATCAGTTTTTGAGATTTGTAAATTATTGCATTCCATTTTTATTTACAATTTGTACTTTGTCCCAACTTTTTTTGGAATCGGGGTTGTACATAAGCTGATAGCCGATGAGGTGCGTAGCGCCAAGTTGTCTATAATTCATGTATGACGAGATTGAATGGAATAACTGTTTATTCTATCCACATTCACTGGATTTTGAGAAACAGAGCATTTTTATTTTTCTTTTTTGCAAATTCGATAAATAAAAACATCCAACAAAATCATTTCCGCGAAGAATGTAAACAAACCAGTGAAATGACAGGAGTAATTTGTGAAAAATGCAATAATAATAATAATAATAATTCTTGAAAAATTAAAAGATGTATTCTTACCATCAAATACTTTTATTCCATATTTTGTTGCTTTTTTGGTATTTTTTGGGGTTTTGTTTTCGAGTAGAGTTTTTATTTCGTCCTCGGTTGGTTCAGCAACACACTCCGCTATTTTGTTTTTCTCTACTCATGGTATATGAGCTGATAGCCTACTGTAATAGTAGAGTAGCCAATCAGAGCACACGATTGCTCATATCCAGCGAATGTGGATGGAATAATCTGTAATATCCAGCAGTCTAAAGTGAGCAGTATACCTAAACCAGGTCTCTCGTCTCGTCTCGTCTTCTTCCGCTTATCCAGGACCGGGTCGCGGAGGCAGCAGTCTAAGCATGGAAGCCCAAACTTCCCTTTCCCCAGACACCTCGGCCAGCTCCTCGGGAAGAACACCGAGGCGTTCCCAGGCCAGCCGAGAGACATAGTCCCTCCAGCGTGTCCTGGGTCTTCCCCGGGGCCTCCTCCCGGGGGGACATGCCTGGAACACCTCCCCAGGGAGGCGTCCAGGAGGCATCCGAAAAAGATGCCCGAGCCACCTCAGCTGGTTCCTCTCGATGTGGAGGAGCAGCGGCTCTACTCCGAGCTCCTCCCGAGTGACTGTGCTTCTCACCCTATCTCTAAGGGAGCGCCCAGCCACCCTGCGAAGGAAACTCATTTCAGCCGCTTGTATCCGCGATCTTGTTCTTTCTGTCATTACCCAAAGCTCATGACCATAGGTGAGAGTCGGAACGTAGATCGACCGGTAAATTGAGAGCTTCGCCTTTTGGCTCAGCTCCTTCTTCACCACGACGGACCGGTAAAGCGACCGCATCACTGCGGAGGCTGCACCGATCCGCCTGTCGATCTCACGCTCCATCCTTCCCTCACTCGTGAACAAGATCCCGAGATACTTAAACTCCTCCACTTGAGGCAGGACTTCTCCACCAACCTGGAGAGGGCAAGCCACCCTTTTCCGGTCGAGAACCATGGCCTCGGACTTGGAGGTGCTGATTCTCATCCCAGCCGCTTCACACTCGACTGCAAACCGCCCCAGTGCATGCTGAAGGTCCTGGTTTGAAGAAGCCAACAGGACAACATCATCCGCAAAAAGCAGAGATGAAATCCTGTGGTTCCCAAACAGGATTCCTTCCGGCCCCTGGCTGCGCCTAGAAATTCTGTCCATAAAAATTATGAACAGAACCGGTGACAAAGGGCAGCCCTAAACCAGGTGCCCAAGAAAAGCAAATAGTGTATTTTGGCGATTGAGTTTTCTTTCACTGAAAGAAATTGTTTCATACTCTATATTTTTCAGTTTAACAAAGTGTCTGTAACATGCATTAATATTTTTTTCAAATCCCTACACTATGGATGCAAAGTGGACATTATGGACAGAGATTTTTCTGGAAATACAAAACTAACCTGTTGCAAATTTCATAACTCCAACGCAAGCACAACACAAAGTCACTTAATATTCATCAATATAAAATGAAGACACTATTGAGGCTCAAACAGCATTCTTACGTTCTGACGAAAGATCGCTACAGCTCACAGCTGAAATGTTAGCAAATATAATACTTCATACCCAGAGAAAGAGGTTACCGGTACATTGACAGTTTCTGCATTTTAGTTTATTCAACTAGACATCCAGGCAGGTATGACTTGGGACTAGAATGCACACTGGAGCTTTCACTGGGCTAGCTAATGAATTTATGCCCTCCATATAGCGCTAATTGTTGTGTCACCGTTGCTTGTCTCATTTTTTTTAAGTAACGTCGAAGCTGTAATATGATTCCGGACTCTGAGAAAAGCGTCAGTCTAGAAAGCTGTTTGTTTTCTGCTCTTTGTGTGTGAATTAATGACCTCGACAGCGTATCATCTCTGCATATACAGTAGGTGCTGGCATAAACACACAATCACATGCTAAGATGTTTTTATGCTAATCTGTAGTGCTGTCGTGATAAACCTATTTGATGCCCCTTGTCATTTTTAAGCAGTTTATTTAGCTCATTCAGCCTCCATTTCCCAAACACACACACACTCAAAATGAATCAGATGTGCCAAATATGTTCTGGAGATGTTTCAGAAACCTCAGAAGGCCTGTTTTTAATGCTAACATTATGCGAGACAGCTGTGGTTCTCTGTCTGACAATGTTAATAGAACCTCTGCTACCTTGTCTTTGAATCTAAAGTACACAAGTGGTGTATTTGTTACGGGGGAAAAAAAAGGACACGTGTCGGGAGGAGAGACCCATCTGCTCTTTGGCAATCTGACACGGGACTGATAATTTGAGTCAAAGGCACGAGCGAACATTTCATTCTCGGCTTGTCTCCGGCAATATGGCCGACCAACTGGATATGTTCCTGCCAATAGTGAGGTGTCAAAGCGATGAAGGGTCGTGTTGTATCTTTTGCGCCAATCACACTGTGTCTGTCACTGTGTGTGTGTGTGTGTGTGTGTGTTAGAGGCTGGATGACTGAACCTGTGAGACTTCATTGCTTCTACAAGATCAAGGCCATTCTCACACTGACAGCTGCTCGCCTCCTACAATCAAACAGCAGGGTAAATAACAGCAGTCTGTGCTAATTAATTAACACTCCAGTATTAACTAGCTGTCAGTGTTTCATGAAGTAATGGCAGGATTATGGGTAGTTTAATGACTAATTAGAGCAGAGTGTTGACCTGTCAAACAGGAAGCGAATGTTGATGGTCAAAAGCAGATTTCTAACACAAAAGGGGCAATTAGCCTAACTGTTCACCAAATTGTGGGAAAAATCCTTTGCTAACATAAAAATAATGATATGCAGTATGTTTATATTAATATTACCTATAAACCTAAATGGTTTGAGTTCATCATTTCTTAGATCTATCCATCTCTTATTGTGTTAGTCCATCCATCCTTCTGTTCATTCATCTGTCAATTCCATTCATTAAGCCAAGCATCCATCCATCCATCCATCCATCATCCCTCCATCTGCCCATCCCAGTGCCCTTACACCCGCCCATACATCCATACATGCATTTCTCATTCCGTTTATCCAAGGTTGTATCCAAACCTTCATCTACCCAACAATCCATCCATCCATCTGTTCATTCATCTGTCAATTCCATTCATTAAGCCAAGCATCCATATAACCATCTGTCCATCCATCCATCCATCCCTCCATCTGCCCATCCCAGTGCCCTTACACCCGCCCATACAGCCATACATACATTTCTCATTCCATTTATCCAAGGTTGTATCCAAACCTTCATCTACCCAACAATCCATCCATCCATCCATCCATCTGTTCATTCATCTGTCAATTCCATTCATTAAGCCAAGCATCCATATAACCATCTGTCCATCCATCCATCCCTCCATCTGCCCATCCCAGTGCCCTTACACCCGCCCATACATCCATACATGCATTTCTCATTCCATTTATCCAAGGTTGTATCCAAACCTTCATCTACCCAACAATCCATCCATCCATCCATCCATCCATCCATCCATCCATCCATCAGTTCACCCAACTCCCCAGGTAATGCAACTTTCCACCCAACCTACCCATGCATCCACCCAACAGCCTGTCCATCCTTCCCCCATAAAACTCATCTCCTTATTCAACCATAGATCTTTTGTCAATCCATCCATCATTAAACTCATCCATCCATCTATCTATCCTACCCTACCAGTCACCATATCCCCAACTGATATTTCCACCCACCCTCTCCATACCATACATCCACCCATTCATTGATCCAACAATCTTCCCATCCATCCATTTATGCATCCATCCACACGTCTTTGTAATTCCATTCATACAAGGGTTTGCATCCATCCACCTAATATCCTATTCATCCATCCATCCATCTATTCTTCCATCCATCATCCTATTCAGGATTGTATCCACCCAACAGCCTATCCATCCATCTATCCATCCTTCCTTCCACAAAACTGTTGCCCCCTTATTCAACCATAGATCTTTTGTCAATCCATCCATCATTAAACTCATCCATCCATCTATCCTACCCTGCCAGTCACCATATCCCCAACTGATATTTCCGCCCACCCTCTCCATACATCCACCCATTCATTGATCCAACAATCTTCCCATCCATCCATTTATCCATCCATCATTCTATTCATCCACACATGTATTTGTAATTCCATTCATAGAAGGGTTTGCATCCATCCATCCTATTCATCCATCCATCCATCCATCTATTCTTATCCTATTCATTCATCCATCTATTCTTCCATCCATCATCCTATTCAGGATTGTATCCACCCAACAGCTTATCTGTCCATCCATCCATCCATCCATCCATCCATCCATCCACAAAACGCTTATCTGCTTATTCAACTGTAGATCTTTTGTCAATCCGTCCATTCATCATTAAACTCATTCATCCATCTATCCTATCTTACCAGTCACCATATCCCCAACTGATATTTCCACCCACCCTGTCCATACATCCTCCCATTCATTGATCCAACAATCTTTCTGTCCATCCATTTATCCATCCATCATTCTATTCATCCACATATGTATTTGCATATTCCATTCATACAAGGGTTTGCATCCATCCATCCATCCATCCATCCATCCATCCATCCAATATCCTATTCACCCATCCACAAAACTCTGATCTCCTTATTTCAACCATACCCTTACAGAAAAACCACATGAACTTCACATGTATTTCACATGTGATCACATGTTACCACATGTGGAAAACATTCCCACATGTGATTCACATAAATTGAGCCCAAAACACGTTTCCCATGTGCAAATAAAATGTGTTTCCCATGTGCAAAACACATTTTCCACATATTTCACATGTGAGAAATCACGTGTTTTTTCTGTAAGGGTAGACCTTTTGTCAATCCATCCATCATTAAACACATGCATCTATCTATATATCAACCATAAATTCATCATCCATCCATCCATTTCTCCACCAAACTGTCCATTCATCAATTCATCCATCCATCCATCCTGCTCCTGTGCATGCCCCTCAGTCACTGAAATGTCACATTTTCATCATGAATTTCACTAAATCACCTGTTTTCTCCAATACTCAATTTGTCACTTTTTCATAGGGGAAATTTTTTCTTCCTCACTCATGTTACAGACTAATCATGGCCTAATAACAGCACTGTCACACGCACACACACATTTCTCAGCAAGACCTCATTTCTGTACAACGACCCAGCCGAGTACAGGACTGAGATTCCCAGAAGCAAGTTGCCAGGCATGTGTAAGCAAACATCTTTTTTTTTTTTTTAACATGCTAATACACCGAGCGCGTTGGGTATGACAAGGGCATCATAGCCCTGAGGAGGAACAGGACAAATTGGAGCTCTCAGGTTTTGCAGGATTGTGTGGGAGGACACTGGGTTCAATATTTCAACACAGTGACTACACAAGTTCATGTCAGGGTTCCGAGAGCGTATTTCAATTTCAAACCAGGAGCTGCAGTTACGAATACTGTCTTGCTAACAATTCTGGAGGAGGCACTTACGAAAATCTTTGCTCTATTTGAGGGACACTTTAAGGACATGAATGGATGTGAATGAATTCTTTGTGCTTTGTGGAATATTTATATTCAACAACTGTTTTGAGTCAGGAGAAAAAAAAATAGATATTGAGTGGGAGGATGCGAAGGTGGATTATTATATTCAAGTGTCAACATGAGGCGAGTTAAGAGACAATAAAATTATTCTTGTGTGTGTGTGTGTGTGTGTGTGTGTGTTGGAATCAGAAAGTTCTTATCTGGTATATACTCCATCTACTATGAGCTGGCCTAGTGGTTAGCATGTCTGCCCCTTGACCAGGAGATTCTGAGTTCTACTCACAGTCAGGTCATACCAAAGACCATTATCAAAATGGTACCAACTGCCATCTGGTGAAGCATGCCTCAATGCAGATGTGAGTAGGGAGTCATACTCTCTAGCTGAAGTAGGGCTGGAAGTCTCAAGACGTTGTCTCAGACTTGGTGGCATTTTCAGTTGGACTTGTCTTGGTGTTGGACATTGGTCTTGACTGAGAGTTTCATCTCATTATCTCTAGCCGCTTTATCCTTCTACAGGGTCGCAGGCGAGCTGGAGCCTATCCCAGCTGACTACGGGCGAAAGGCGGGGTACACCCTGGACAAGTCTCCAGGTCATCACAGGGCTGACACATAGACACAGACAACCATTCACATTCACACCTACGCTCAATTTAGAGTCACCAGTTAACCTAACCTGCATGTCTTTGGACTGTGGTGGAAACCCACGCGGACACGGGGAGAACATGCAAACTCCGCACAGAAAGGCCCTCGCTGGCCACGGGGCTCGAACCCAGACCTTCTTGCTGTGAGGCGACAGCGCTAACCACTACACCACCGTGCCGCCCGACTGAGAGTTTGTAAAAATAAATTTCTTGTATTCTTTTCTCATCCACAAACTTTGCTAAGAAGTAATTCCTTCTTCTGCAATACAGCCTAGTTATTGGTGTAATGCATGAATGAAACCAACTGGTTGGAGTTGAACAGGATTTAATGGTTTTCAGTCTCGATTTTGACTCTCACTTTCGTTGAGACTCGATCTTCACTAGGCCTGGTCTAGTGTTTCAGGACTGGCCCCCCACTGTAACCCCAACTAGATGTAATAGGTGAGAGGCCGAGGGCTACTTAAACAGAGATTGGCTCTGCCCAGTGTGCCTTAACAGCCTGGTTAGTACTGGGACAGGAGACTGCCTGGGAAGATCAGGTCCTGGCACGGGAAGGAGCTTTGATATCTCATCTCATTATCTCTAGCTGCTTTATCCTGTTCTGCAGGGTCGCAGGCAAGCTGGAGCCTATCCCAGCTGACTACGGGTGAAAGGCGGGGTACACCCTGGACAAGTCGCCAGGTCATCACAGGGCTGACACATAGACACAGACAACCATTCACATTCACACCTACGCTCAATTTAGAGTCACCAGTTAACCTAACCTGCATGTCTTTGGACTGTGGGGGAAACCGGAGCACCCGGAGGAAACCCACGCGGACACGGGGAGAACATGCAAACTCCACACAGAAAGGCCACGGGGCTCGAACCCGGACCTTCTTGCTGTGAGGCCACAGCGCTAACCACTACACCACCGTGCCGCCCGAGCTTTGATATACTATATCTAATTATCTAAAAGTATTATTGGGTTCCAGTATTAGCAAACCAGTACCTGGAGAAACCATTGATGGAAAGCATCAGTGTTTAAGAACATTATGATTCGCAATTGGTTTTTGGAAGAATGATCATCATCATCATATCTTATCACACCACCACTGTATCCACACTAGAGCAGTTTTATTAGCTTCCAGAAGTTCTTTGTCAGAGTAGCTTGGGCCCAATGGGCATCCTCAGAGTAGGTAATCCATGGTTTGGACAGGTTCACCACAGGGACACGCAGCGCTTACGGTGAGTCCCCACTTCAGAAAGTTGTTTCCTGTTTTGCCAACTTTGGCTCTTGCACGATTTAATGTGATCCAGTCTTTCCTGCAGAGGGAAGTTCCATTGGGAAGATCTTCACTGGGTTTGGGAACAGCCTCATGATGGTGGGATTGGTCGTTTGCCATCCATTCCCTAAGTCAAGAAAAACAATGATATACACGTCTTATAAAAATGTAATTCCTATAAAACGTATCTAAATATCACAATTTCATGCTTGTTTATTGGCGTTTTCCAAGTCCATGGGCCAAACACGACCTGTAGCTCTTTTTCATTTACACATTTAGATTATGTCCATAACTTACAGGACATTCCATCTGCACTGTCCTTCCATCGTAGAGCATATTATGGCTTTAGAGTTCACAAAGTGGAAGTCGGACTGGAAGTCCAATGGGGAAACCATGGCCTAATAGTTACCGGTTGCTGGTTTGATTCCATGGACCAGCAGGAATGACTGAAGTGCCCTTGAGCAAGGTACCTAACCCCCAACTGCTCCCCAGGCTGCTCTGGGTATGTTGTCTGTTGCTCTGGATAAGAGCATCTGCTAAATGCCGGTAATGTAATGTCTCAGACTTGGTAGCAGACTTGTGCCCCTTTTCCACCAAATCAGTTCCAGGGCTGGTTCGGGGCCAGTGCTTAGTTTGGAACCGGGTTTTCTTTTTCCACTGACAAAGAACTGGCTCTGGGGCCAGAAAAAACAGTTCCAGGCTAGCACCAGCTCTTTGCTGGGCCAGAGGAAAGAACCGCTTACGTCAGTGGGGGGGCGGAGTTGTTAAGACCAACAACAACAGCAAGACCACGAAAGGTCGCCATTTTTAAATAAGCGACGAGATATCATGGATGCAGTAAAGCAGCAGTCATCCATTATTGTTGTTGTTGCTGCTTCTTCTTCTTCTTCTCCGTGTTGTTGTTGCTTCGATTTTCACGCCAAGTTTATGCAAACGCAGTGACGTAACTTACGTATACAGTGACGTAATGACGTGGCTCCCCTTAGCACCCCGAGCTATGGAAAAGCAAACTGGTTCTCAGCTGGCTCGCAAGTTGAACGAGTTGTGAACCAGCACCGGCCCCGA
This sequence comes from Neoarius graeffei, assembly GCF_027579695.1. Lineage (NCBI taxonomy): Eukaryota > Metazoa > Chordata > Actinopteri > Siluriformes > Ariidae > Neoarius > Neoarius graeffei. The sequence goes on from NC_083596.1 coordinate 5,262,292, forward strand.
ACCAGCCCTGGAACTGATTTGGTGGAAAAGGGGTATTGGTGGCCAACTTTCAGTTGGACTTGTCTTGGTGTTGGACATTGGTCTTGACCGAGAGTTTGTAAAAATAAATTTCTTGTGTTCTTTTCATTTCTCATCCACAAACTTTGCCAAAAAGTACGTCCTTCTTCTGGAATACAGCCTAGTCATTGGTGTAATGCATGAATGAAACCAACTGGTTGGAGTTAAACAGAATTTGATGGTTTTCAGTCTCGATTTTGACTCTCACTTTCCATACATGTCAACCTATACGGATTGTCCGGAAATTATATGGATTTTAGCTCATTTCAAGAGCGTATGGGCGTATAAACAAAGTCTTATGGATTTTCAGTATTTTCTAACCTAAATTTATTTTGTGTATCTTACTTGAACATCGTCAGCTGATCGTCGCAAAAACATACAAAAGCTCGATTTATAGACAAAGAACAGCGTGTATGCAGGGGCAGATAACCCAGACTATGTGAAACCGGATGTTTATTCCTCAAGCCTCATGCAGTATCGCGACTGCGAGACTTCGCTCGTTCCGGTCATGCGCACGATCTGCATTTAAACGCGCCAAACGGTCATTGTTCGAACGATTTTCTCATTGTGCAGAGCGACATTGTTTACACCTGAGAGATTTTGAATAGCGTCTGCTGAGTGAAAGAATGGGAACACTGAGAAAGAAAATGAGATACGGCGGGCGGTATCTTCCTGAATGGAAGGAGACATTAAATGGTGTCATTGTTCAGGCGAAAAATGAGGAGTACACGCACTGCACAGTTTGTGTGCGAGATATAAAAGTTGCGGCGTCTGGAGTTTACGACGTGAGGGAACACATGAGGTCCAAACTACATCAGCGAAATTTGCACCAGAAACAGAATCAGCCGCAAATGACGATGTTTGCAAAGCCTAAGACCGATGATCAACCAACAAGTGTAATAAGAGCAGAAGTTACGATCTGTAATTTTATTGCTCAGCACAATTTGCCGCTAGCCGTTGCGGACCACCTGACAGAACTGTTGCTGCGAATTTGCACGGACAGTATGATTGCGAAATCTATCAGCTGTAGGCGCACCAAAACAACGCAAATAATCAAAAAGAGCTCGGCCCCCGAAGCTACACTACCGATCATCCAGCACTGCCGGACGTCGAATCCAATGACAAAAAGATGGACAAGCGACTGGCCGTTTTGGTGTGGATCTTTGACATAAACAGAGGGGCGAAGTCAAGAATCATAGACATGCCCATGTGCAATATCGGCACGGGCGAGGCGATTTTCGACATGCTGGACGAAGTTCTCAGGCAAGTTCATCTCATCTCATTATCTCTAGCCGCTTTATCCTTCTACAGGGTCGCAGGCAAGCTGGAGCCTATCCCAGCTGACCATGGGTGAAAGGCGGGGTACACCCTGGACAAGTCGCCAGGTCATCACAGGGCTGACACATAGACACAGACAACCATTCACACCTACGGTCAATTTAGAGTCACCAGTTAACCTAACCTGCATGTCTTTGGACTGTGGGGGAAACCGGAGCACCCGGAGGAAACCCACGCGGAGAACATGCAAACTCCACACAGAAAGGCCCTCGCCGGCCCCGGGGCTCGAACCCAGGACCTTCTTGCTGTGAGGCGACAGCACTAACCACTACACCACCGTGTCGCCCCTCTCAGGCAAGTTATATTTACTTATTTATTTATTAAGTTTGGTGCGATTCGAAGGCTATAGGGATTTTATGTTGATTTTATGGATTTCTTCCTCTGATACTACAGGTGGACGCCCAAAGGGGTTGACATGTATGACTTTCGTTGAGACGCGATCTTGACTAGGCCTGGTTTTGGACTTGGCAATGGCAGTGTTGACTCCAGTGAAACAGTCGGGTTTTAATGTATCTTCAAGGAAATTAAAACAGTGGAAAATCTATAAGAGCCACCAGGGTGTTTTTGCATCTTGTAGCTTGAAATTGGTTAGAATGTATTCCGTGTTGATGGACTGACATTTGCTGTAAGCTTTAGGGCGTGTTCCATGTTATTTAATCCACTGCTTTCAGTCATGAAGCGCGAGCATTTTTGGCGTTTCTACTGAACAATTTGGACCTTAAATAGTGACCTACAGAAATGTGTGTGTGTGTGTGTGTGTGTGGGGGGGGGGGGGTTATTTTATGTTACTACAGAGTGAAGACAAGCACGGTAGGAAGCACTTAGAAATACTGTAGCATTTATTTTCCATTTATTATCAAGATCAAAAGTTTGCGCTCCCCTTTGCTCCATGAATGTGATGCATTAAGGCATCTATTTAAAGCAAGAAAAAAATAAATAAACGTTTCCCCGTTCACAGGGCTGGAGCCAAGCCAGACTATTACTACATTATTCCACAAAATTCCACCTATAACTTAGATTTTATTCTTTCACATTTTTGCTTCTAGAATGAAGGAACAGCGATAAAGCCAAACCTCGAATCGTATTGGTTTCACTGTTCTGAATTAGGGGACTGCAAACTTTTGCACTCAGCCACATGCTGCAGAAATAAGTGACAAACAGTGCTGTTAGACACACACACACACACACACACGCAGAGTGAAGACTGAGATGCTCACCTTGAAGCTGGAAGACAGCTGGAGTGTTTTGGTATCCAGTGTAGAGAGAGAGCGCCCTCTTCTGAGAGAACGATGAACCAACAACACGGTTTCTGATGTCGAAAAGTCAATAATGGTTGGTTTTCACTATTTTTCCACACTGCTACACATTACAGATTAAGTTATTATTGTCAAAGATTTGACAAACATCTTTTTTTTTTAAAGTAATTCTATTGGTCCAGTTAGAAATATATTTATTAATTATTATCAATTAAATTAGAAACGATTATCTAGTCATGAACACTATCAGTATGCATGCTGAAATTCACATTATCATCTCATCTCATCTCATCTCATCTCATTATCTCTAGCCGCTTTATCCTTCTACAGGGTCGCAGGCAAGCTGGAGCCTATCCCAGCTGACTACGGGCGAAAGGCGGGGTACACCCTGGACAAGTCGCCAGGTCATCACAGGGCTGACACATAGACACAGACAACCATTCACACTCACATTCACACCTACGCTCAATTTAGAGTCACCAGTTAACCTAACCTGCATGTCTTTGGACTGTGGAGGAAACCGGAGCACCCGGAGGAAACCCACGCGGACACGGGGAGAACATGCAAACTCCGCACAGAAAGGCCCTCGCCGGCCCCGGGGCTCGAACCTGGACCTTCTTGCTGTGAGGCGACAGCGCTAACCACTACACCACCGTGCTGCCCTCACATTATCATATTTATTTATTTAAATTACTTTGTGTTGCTTTGTATAAAAGTACTATTTTAACAGAGCACTCTATTCTTATTTTTATTTTAAATATTAGTTATGTTTTATGATTCCACTCAGCACATATATAAAATTTAAAATTGAGATTGAATGAATATTATCGAAGTAATCTGTGTATTTATTAATGATGACGCATAGTTGTGAACTGGAGCATTGACTCTTTTTTTAATTAATAATTAATCATTGATTTCTGAATCATTTTGAGAGAGAGAGAGAGAGAGAGAGAGAGCAATACATTAGTGTAGATCAGCATCCAGGCTTCTCTAATTACACACCAACACCGAAGAAAAGGGGCAGCAGCAATGGGATGAATGATAAGGGCAAGAGAGGTAGAGATACAATGAGAGAGAGAGAGAGAGAGAGAGAGAGAGAAGGAGGTAAGAGAGTGAGGGAAAGAGAGACAGATGAAGAGAGCGAAGTGACCAGATTAATTGGAAGACTCATTAAATCCTTCCACTTGCTGAGTGTGTGAGAGCTTGAGAGAGAGAGAGAGAGAGAGAGAGAGAGATGGAGTCCATTAGTTTGATGTGCATGCGATGAAAGAAAAGTAGGAGGTGTGTGAGATGAGCAAATAAAATAGAGAGCGTATATATGTGTGTGTGTGCACTGTATGCTCAGTAAGCATATTACATTCAGAAGTCTATAGAGCGAAAGAATCGCTGGAAAGTGTGTGGTTTTTTGTCGTTTGCTGATGTGGAGCTTGCTGTTCGGACCTCGGCTCGTGTGAACTGGAGATTAATTTGTGATAATGATGATTCTTTTCCAGCAAGTTGTACGGTGCGTTGGATTTTGAGTGTGTGGAATGTTCAGCAGGCTGAGACAAAGAGGATAATGAAGACTCAGGAGCCCTGAATAAAACATGAATAAACACACACACACACACACACTTCCTGTTACATTCTCACTGATTGGTGTATAGTTAACAGAATCTCAGCCAGAATTGTAAAAGTCTCTCGGATCAATCTGTTTTATTTTTTATTTTATTTTAAAAAATGGATATTTCCTTTGTATTATTCTTTCCTTGTTTGTTTATTTCCCCCCAAATAGCTGATGCTACTAATCCCAGGATTAATTTTCCGAAACGTTGTGAACATGTCGTGCTCAAAGGGAGAGATGTAAATCTGCAGGCAAGAATAACTAGACATGATAGTAAACCCGATATCACACAGGCACCATGCAGGGGATTGTGGGAGATGAAAACGACGGACAGCTCAGATGTAGCGGGGAAAAAACACACACGGCGCTTTAGAAGACAGACAGCTGCTGCTGCGGGGGTCACAGCAAAAGCCTCATCATCCATAATTCAGTAGCAGGAGACGTTTCTGCAATGTTTTTTTTTTCAGAATATTTGAGATGAACAATTTTTACTTCAGCATAAGACTTTTTAAATTTATTTATAAACATATTTTCAGAATTGTCAAATTACAGCCCTGTGTACTTTGCGAACTAGTTCAGTAAAGTTATATTCAGCTATCTATTTATATTTAAATAATATTGGCTGGCTTTGGGGCGGCACGGTGGTGGAGTGGTTAGCGCTGTCGCCTCACAGCAAGAAGGTCCGGGTTCGAGCCCCGTGGCCGGCGAGGGCCTTTCTGTGCGGAGTTTGCATGTTCTCCCCGTGTCCGCGTGGGTTTCCTCCGGGTGCTCCGGTTTCCCCCACAGTCCAAAGACATGCAGGTTAGGTTAACTGGTGACTCTAAATTGAGCGTAGGTGTGAATGTGAGTGTGAATGGTTGTCTGTGTCTTATGCCGCTTTTCCACTGCCAACGCGGCTGAGTTGGGCTGAGCCGTGCCGTGCTGAGTTGGGCTGAGTCGAGCTGAGCGGGGCTGTTGGAGTTGCATTTCGACTACAACCGCGCTGAACCGTGCTGGCTGGAAGTGGGTGGACACATTGGGTGGAGTTAGGGAAAGTGGGTGGACGTCACGTGATGTCGTTAGGCGGCGCAAACAGTGACATCAGTGACCTTTTAAGCGGTAGTCTCACGACCCGGATAGTAAACAATAAACATGGAGGACATGGAGTCATTAGTGTTGCTGGTCTTGGTGCTGTGGCTTGTTGTCACCGACAACGCCAACAGATACTGGCAAGAGCGTATAGATGAGGCGAGGCGCATAAGGCTTCAGAAATTCTCGTAATTCTTCTCCTTCCGGGTTTACGGTGTTTACAGATCCCAGCGTGTTCGCGGGCGTGTGTGGGCGTGTGAGGACACTCCTCCTCACCAATCAGTGCACAGGGGAGTGTCTCCTCACGCCCCTAGCCCCACTCGGCTCGGTTTGGCTCGCTTCAGCCCCACTCCAAAACCGTGCGAGTTTTGGGAGCTGAGTAGGGCTGAAGCGAGCTGAGTCGTGCTGTTCTGAGGTAGTCGAAACGCGAGCCGTGTTGGGCTGAAGCGAGCTGAAGTGAGCTGAAAAAGGGTAGTGGAAAAGGGCCATATGTGTCAGCCCTGTGATGACCTGGCGACTTGTCCAGGGTGTACCCCGCCTTTCGCCCGTAGTCAGCTGGGATAGGCTCCAGCTCGCCTGCGACCCTGTAGAACAGGATAAAGCGGCTACAGATAATGAGATGAGATATATTCCTTTTGGGTGTTCAACGTGTCTTTCTCTTTCAAAATTCTCTCAAAATCTTCCGTATTTAACAAAGCAAACCTGGCTGCCATGTTTGTTTACAAATTGTCACAGTCGCTCACTAACGCAGAAGTTTTACATCCTGGCCTACAGTCAGATGAGCTAAAAAAACGCAATTAGCTTCCAAGGTTATGGATCTAATCTTTGACATTACATACTGTATGTTTCTGGACATCGTAGTCATTCCTGAAGGTGTTGTTGGTTAAAATCGTGCCTTCCAGACTGAGCGCTGTTCAATGAGATATTTTAAAGTTTGCTGATTAAATCCTGGTGCCAATAAACCTGCAGTCAATGGATCATACGATTGTCTGTCTTTTTTAATCAAACTTATACCAACCTCCTGCTTCAGGTTCAAAACATCCATTGGTCTACCCATGCCACCTTGGAGGAGCTGTATGGGAACTTGCTACCAGTCACAATGAGACTCAAATCAAGAAACGTCCTCTTTGCGGGGCACTGTTTTAGAGCCGAGGGGGAGGTGATATCTCACCTTCTGCTCTAGAGCCTGGAGTCCGGTGAGGTCAAGAAAGTTAACCTACCCCTACCTAATATCAAGGCACACTGGAACTGGGGTACAGGACCTGAAATTTGCAATGGCTGACAGGAATGGGTGTAAGAACGTTGGGTGATTTATCCCGGCTGAGGCCAAAGGATGATGAATCAAATGTAAGAAATCCATTAACCCATCCATCCATCTGTCCTATTTATCCGCTTATTTGCAGGAAGTTGGAGCCAATCCCAGCCAACTTCAGGCAAGAGGTGGGATTCACTCTGTGTGGGTTGCCGATCTATCACGAGTCTAAACCATAGGTGCTAAAGAAGGCAACTGGACTTGCCTGAAATCCTTGAAGATGTTTCACCCCTCATCTGAAAGGCTTCTTGAGTTCTGTCTGACTAGTTGGGAGTTCCAGGTATTTATCCTCTAGTGGACCAAAAGCAACCCTAAGGAGAGTCACTGAGGTCACATGGGTCATTGATCCTCTCAGTCGTCCTGTAGGTTGTTAGGGTCACTGGAGGCCAGGAGTGAATGGTGTTAGCAGCCTTGAAGGTTGCTAGCTCTCTCTCTCTCTCTCTCTCTGTCATCATATGAGTCGTCGAAGTCAGCTGAGTCTTGGTGTGGATGTGTATTCAGTTTTCTGGGAAGTGTGCCAAGGACTGCATTGTAGGTGATTGATAAACAGTGTCTCAGACCACCTCCTCTGTTCAGTGATGAACGTTCCAGGTTGACAAGGCTTCTTTTATTCCTCTTTCAAACCACCGGTCTTCTCATGAGGAAGATCTGGATGACTGATAACCTTCACAGACATATCACAAGGCTAACACAGAGACCAACAACCATCACATTCACACCTATGGGCAGTGGAAGAGTAGCCAGTTGATGTGCATGTCTTTGGAGGAAACCAGAGAACCCTGAGGAAACTCAGTAGGCACAATGAGAGAACATGTAAACTCCATGGGAAGGCCTTGATCGACCACAAGGTTCAAATGCAGAAACTTCTTGCTGTGAGGCGACACCATTACTGCACCACTGTTCTACCCATTGTAAGAAATGTTTAAAAAAAAAAACATCACAAGCTTCACAGATGCAGTGGTGCAGAGAAACACAGCTTGCTTCATCTCCAGTTCTGAACACAAAGTGTGTGAAATCCTGATGAAGGTCCAGCCTGCCTGTACTCGACCCACTCCATTTCACGAAAGGGCCATTTCACAGCCTTGGTCCAAGATGGAGAACAGGCGAAAGTGAGGAATCGTTATTGAGCTCACACTCGCTGACAAGGACAAACTCTTATGGGGCAGAAAAATCCATACAGTCAGACCTTGGTTTTGGAGAACTCGTCAGCGTTCACGGCCTCCCAGCCGGGCCAGACGTGGCCTGATTAAATTTGGTAATCGATACATTTCTGCTGAAGTACAGCCTAGTAATCTTTTTACAGTGCTCTCTCTCTCTCTCTCTCTCTCTGCTGTAATTTTCCTCCGCACTCTTCCACTAAAGCCGCTCCTGATTGCTTCTAACAGGCTCTCGTGGTTTTCGCTCTCTTCCCCTGAAAGTCAGAGAGGATGGATGGAGAGGAAGAAGATGAATAACAGAGAGAGACTTTAACATTCAAGTCTTTGGTTATAGTGCTTTTTCATTTCTAATTTTTTTTTTTTACACAAAGCCCAAATGAGGTAGAAGTAATTCAGGACAAAATCCAAGCACGAAGCCGAAGCTCAAAAGTCTCGCTCGAGTGCCGCAAACAGTCAAGCAAAGGTGGGAAAAGTATTGAAATACCTTCTTCAAGTAAAAGTGTGTCAAACTGCTTATCTGAATAAATTGTTGAGTAAAAATTGAAGTTCAGCTTCAGAAAGCCCAAGCCCAAGAAAGATTTGTCGTAAATTAGTGTCTTTTTCATCAACGAACAAAAAAATGTGAGAAAACATGAACTAATGCTAAATTATAGGCTTTATTCACTCCACGCTGACGTTAGCTAGCATACAGACTAGCCGAATGCTAATTGCTAGTCCCAATCCGAAGCAGTTCTCACTCTGTGTCATTTCTGTGAAAGTTTAGATATGTTCGCAGTTTAGATTTAGCTATCTGATGCTTAAAAAAAAAACAATTCTCAACATTTTACAGCCATTTAGAGAAATGTAATGTGGAGAAAGTAGAGATTTATTTCTCTAAAAATGCAACAAGTATTAAAAGACAAAAGACCGGTGTACATACAGGACTTATAAACGATTACTGAATCCTCGATTGTTGATGAGTAGAGTTTACGAAAGCCGTGTGCTGTTTATAGAAACGTGAAGAGGACAGGCGTTATCGCTTGATTACAAAGTGCACAAGAATCTTTTCTTTTTTTGACAAATTAGTGCAATTGTTCTACAAGCTACAGGTAGCAAAGTGTGCTAATAATCTCTCTCTCTCACACACACACACACACACACACACACACACACAGAGTTAAAAACAGGATTTTTAAAAATTCTGTTTATTTCATTCTATTTTACTCCCTCTCCTATTCCCCCACCACACACACACACACTATCCTCACGCCCTCCAGAGCATTGCAATAAACATTTCACTGCATGTCGCACTCTGTATGATTGTCTCATCGCATCTCATTATCTGTAGCCGCTTTATCCTGTTCTACAGGGTTGCAGGCGAGCTGGATCCTATCCCAGCTGACTACGGGCGAAAGGCGGGGTACACCCTGGACAAGTTGCCAGGTCATCACAGGGCTGACACATAGACACAGACAACCATTCACACTCACATTCACACCTACGGTCAATTTAGAGTCACCAGTTAACCTAACCTGCATGTCTTTGGGGGAAACCGGAGCACCCGGAGGAAACCCACGCGGACACGGGGAGAACATGCAAACTCCGCACAGAAAGGCCCTCGCCGGCCACGGGGCTCGAACCCGGACCTTCTTGCTGTGAGGCGACAGCGCTGACCACTACACCACCGTGCCGTCTATATGGAAATCAATTTTACAAAAGCATTTGAATTGTAATCAAAAAGATTTTCCACAGTGGAGGGCAGATAAAGCAAGATGCTATCTTTATTCTTATTAAACATGACAAAAGAAACATGGAGTGTTGGGTAAATGCAAATTAGAACATTTATTTTTTGATCATAATGTCCCAAATGAGAGACCAGTTTCTGAGACGGAGCCATGTATATATAAATTTTTTCTCTCCCTTTGACTTTCTCTCTCTTAAAATTCTCTTTCCCTCTCTCATAAAATTTTCTCTCTTGCCCTTTGACACACTCTCTCTCTCTCTCTCTCTCTCTAAAATAACATTCTTTCTAGCTCCCTTTGACTCTCTCTCAAATTCTTTCTCTTGCCCCTTGACACTCTCTCTCTCTCTCTCTCTCTGAACCTTGAGGCTGTTTATCTCTTCATACAGTTCCGAGGCTGTGTCCCAGTCTCTGCTCACTCCTTCTCTGCCCCTTGAGGTGCGACCACTCATTACTCAGAGGCCCATTCGAGGATACCTCTCTGAACTAGCACACACACACACACCACATTGTGTACGGTCAAAAAAAAAACCCAACCAAGCAGATGGTGATGTGTGTACAGTAAATGATACAGAGGTGCTGGTTGTTTAAATTGCCAACTAACGTTAAAAAATAATAAATATTTACTATGAACTTCCAGAATCTCATCTCATTATCTCTAGCCGCTTTATCCTTCTACAGGGTCGCAGGCAAGCTGGAGCCTATCCCAGCTGACTACGGGCGAAAGGCGGGGTACACCCTGGACAAGTCGCCAGGTCATCACAGGGCTGACACATAGACACAGACAACCATTCACACTCACATTCACACCTACGCTCAATTTAGAGTCACCAGTTAACCTAACCTGCATGTCTTTGGACTGTGGGGGAAACCGGAGCACCCGGAGGAAACCCACGCGGACACGGGGAGAACATGCAAACTCCGCACAGAAAGGCCCTCGCCGGCCCCGGGGCTCGAACCCGGACCTTCTTGCTGTGAGGCGACGGCGCTAACCACTACACCACCGTGCCGCCCCATATACACATATATGAGAGAAAGAGTCAGTTAAGATATAAAAAAGAAACCAAGGCTAAAACCTCAGCTGGTTTTCAGGGTGTGGCTGTGATTCTGAATCACAAAAACAACAAAACAAACAAATATATAAGTAAATGAAAATTGAGACACAAATTAATTGATTAATTAATTTGATAAATAGCCAAATACATCCGTACATAACTAAATATAATTTGATACAATCAATCATCAAGTTTGCGAATGACACGGCTGTGGTGGGCTTCATCACTAACAACGATGAAGCCAACTACAGGAATGAGGTGAGCCAACTGGTCCAGTGGAGTAAAGACTTTTCGTTTCCGTTTCCGGTTGAGAGTACGTCATGCGCGTTCTGGCTGCCGCTTATCACCGGAGCTCTTATTTTATTTCTTTTTCTATTTTTTTTCTTTCCTGTGTGTTTGTGTAGTTTGATGTTTGTTTGAGTGTTTTTGTCCGCCGGTTGTGGTGTAGCTCCAGACCCAGTTTGGGGCGTCGGTTCCCTCCAGGCCTTGGTTCGCTGTGGGTGATGCCTGTGCTCCCAGCTGTGGACTGCAGTGAGCTCGCTGCTCATTTTACATCGTGGTTGTCCAGCGCTCTGTGCTTTAATGCTTGGCGTGATGTTCCAAGCGATGTTGCTCGGTGGTGTCGCGGCGGCTGTGCAGGCGGTTTGGGACACACCAGCGCTCTGCGTGGCGGAGCTTCTCTGCTCGCTGTGTGGATCCACGGCGTGGTGTTCGAGCGATGTTGCTGGCGGCGTCACGGCGGCGGTGCTGGAGGTGTGGGACTTGTTTTCGTGCGCCTTTTGGTGGGACTGTGGCTGCTACACCACGGGAATTACATCCTGACCCCTACTTGGTGGACTTTTTATTTTTTATTATTTATTTATTTATTTATTTATTTATTTTTCTTTCCTTGTCTATAATTGTAAAGCGTCCTTGGGTTTTTTGAAAGGCGCTATATAAATTTAACATTATTATTATTATAAAGACAACAATCTCTTCCTGAATGTGTGGAAGACCAAAGAGATTGTATTCGACTTCAGAAGAGGTCACTCACAGCATCTCCATCTGACCATCGACAGTGCTGCAGTGGAGAGGGTGAGCAGCACCGAATTCCTAGGGGTGCACATCGCTGAGGACCTCTCCTGGTCCAACAACACCGCATCGCTGGCCAAGAAGGATCAAACTTGCCTCTACTTCCTCCGCAAACTGACGAGTGCATGAGTCCCACCCCCCATCATGTGCTCTTTCTACAGGGGCACCATTGAGAGTGCCCTCACTGGCTGCATCACTGCGTGGTACGGAGGCTGCAATGCCTCCTGCCGGAAGACTCTGCAACGCATAATGAACACGGCCAGCAAGATCGTCGGTACCCCCAGCCCTCCCTTACGGACATCTATCACTCCCGTCTCACCCGTAGAGCCATCAGCATTGCTGGTGACACCTCCCAACCTTCACACTCACTCTTCAGCCTCCTGCCCTCAGGGAAAAGGTACCGGAGCCTCCGGGCCCGCTCCACAAGATTACTGAATAGCTTCATCCACCAGGCTGTCAGGATGCTGAACTCTATCTACCCCCTACCCCTGGTCTGGAACACATTCACTCGCACAAGAAACTCTCTCTCACCTGTTTGCACATCACACTACAATCATGTTGTATCTGCTGCTATTGATCATTTGCACTACTGTTCATATACACCTCATAAGCTGCTCTTCTAAGCACCTTCTCCGTTACAGATATTGTACTGTATTTGCACTACTGCTATTTTGTACATTGTTTGACTTTAGAGTGTATTTTTACCGATATTATCTATCTATATATTTGTTTTTCTTAATATAAATATTTTTAATCTATTTTTTTTTACAAGTAAGGTGAGAGAAATGGCATTTCAATTCTCCTATATGTCCTGGATATACAACCCCGATTCCAAAAAAGTTGGGACAAAGTACAGATTGTAAATAAAAACGGAATGCAATGATGTGGAAGTTTCAAAATTCCATATTTTATTCAGAATAGAACATAGATGACATATCAAATGTTTAAACTGAGAAAATGTATCATTTAAAGAGAAAAATTAGGTGATTTTAAATTTCATGACAACAACACATCTCAAAAAAGTTGGGACAAGGCCATGTTTCCCACTGTGAGACATCCCCTTTTCTCTTTACAACAGTCTGTAAACGTCTGGGGACTGAGGAGACAAGTTGCTCAAGTTTAGGGATAGGAATGTTAACCCATTCTTGTCTAATGTAGGATTCTAGTTGCTCAACTGTCTTAGGTCTTTTTTGTCGTATCTTCCGTTTTATGATGCGCCAAATGTTTTCTATGGGTGAAAGATCTGGACTGCAGGCTGGCCAGTTCAGTACCCGGACCCTTCTTCTACGCAGCCATGATGCTGTAATTGATGCAGTATGTGGTTTGGCATTGTCATGTTGGAAAATGCAAGGTCTTCCCTGAAAGAGACGTCGTCTGGATGGGAGCATATGTTGCTCTAGAACCTGGATATACCTTTCAGCATTGATGGTGTCTTTCCAGATGTGTAAGCTGCCCATGCCACACGCACTAATGCAACCCCATACCATCAGAGATGCAGGCTTCTGAACTGAGCGCTGATAACAACTCGGGTCGTCCTTCTCCTCTTTAGTCCGAATGACACGGCGTCCCTGATTTCCATAAAGAACTTCACATTTTGATTCGTCTGACCACAGAACAGTTTTCCACTTTGCCACAGTCCATTTTAAATGAGCCTTGGCCCAGAGAAGACGTCTGCGCTTCTGGATCATGTTTAGATACGGCTTCTTCTTTGAACTATAGAGTTTTAGCTGGCAACGGCGGATGGCACGGTGAATTGTGTTCACAGATAATGTTCTCTGGAAATATTCCTGAGCCCATTTTGTGATTTCCAATACAGAAGCATGCCTGTATGTGATGCAGTGCCGTCTAAGGGCCCGAAGATCACGGGCACCCAGTATGGTTTTCCGGCCTTGACCCTTACACACAGAGATTCTTCCAGATTCTCTGAATCTTTTGATGATATTATACACTGTAGATGATGATATGTTCAAACTCTTTGCAATTTTACACTGTCGAACTCCTTTCTGATATTGCTCCACTATTTGTCAGTGCAGAATTAGGGGGATTGGTGATCCTCTTCCCATCTTTACTTCTGAGAGCTGCTGCCACTCCAAGATGCTCTTTTTATACCCAGTCATGTTAATGACCTATTGCCAATTGACCTAATGAGTTGCAGTTTGGTCCTCCAGCTGTTCCTTTTTTGTACCTTTAACTTTTCCAGCCTCTTATTGCCCCGTCCCAACTTTTTTGAGATGTGTTGCTGTCATGAAATTTCAAATGAGCCAATATTTGGCATGAAGTTTCAAAATGTCTCACTTTCGACATTTGATATGTTGTCTATGTTCTATTGTGAATACAATATCAGTTTTTGAGATTTGTAAATTATTGCATTCCGTTTTTATTTACAATTTGTACTTTGTCCCAACTTTTTTGGAATCGGGGTTGTATAGTGAATTGACAATAAAAAATATTTGAATCTTTGAATCAATCTGTCAAACAAGCCAATAAATATGTTATTACAAGTTGAGGATCTGAGTTTCTTTTTTTTCCCCCCAATCTTTAGATTTACTTTTTTCAGTCAAAATTGCTTGAATGTTGTTTATTTGTTTATTTATTTTAAAAAGCCTTAAGTGTCATGTTGTGAAACCAATAAATGTGCAGTAGCCGTTCCCCTTCAGGTCATTTTCTGTCATTTTGACCTGAAAGGAAGTTAAGGGTGAAAGTTAAAGGTGCAGTGTGTGTCTCGTCTCTCGTACAGGGACAACAACTTCATTAAAGATTTTCCTCAGCTGGCTGATGGACTGATGGTCATCCCTCTGCCTGTGGAAGAGCAGTGTCGAGGAGTGCTGTCAGAACCTCTACCGAACCTGCAGCTCCTCACGGGTCTGTTACACACACACACGCACACGAAACCTTTTGGCCCTTTTATTATTATTTTCCCCCAATAAAAAGCAGTTTTCCTCATGAGGACCATCCAAATGATCTCGGGTCAGAAATCTCAGCTCTTCCTGTCCTTGAGGTGACATTTGGTCCCTTCCAAGCTCTAAAAACCTGCTCACACAAACACACTTCATCTCTCAACTTCTCATGACCCCAATCTCACAGTGCTGTCTGTGGTGACTTCTTTTCTTCCTCCTTCACCTCCCCAGGCTTTTTTCCCTTTCTTCCTTCAAAAGGACAAAATAAAAGCAACACTAAAACATTTCTCTTCCCCCCCTCTTTGTGTAGGTGTAAATAGTTGTGTAACACTGAAAGTTTGCTTTCACTAAATCAGACGTGAGCTTTGGCTCTTTCAGTTTCAGGAGCACGCAAACACACACTGAGAATGACGCTCTGAGAGGACAGGGTTCCTCGGGGGTTCTTTGGATGGTTCCAGCTTTCTGAGAAGGTTCGAGTTGAAACCTTTTTGGAAAAAGAGTTCTGTATAAACCTTGCAGGAAAACACTCGTCTGAAAAAAATTACCAATCACTTCGTTACCATGTGTATCTGTACCATCTGACTATCCGACATATTGTCGAAGAATGTTTTATGCAGGAAAATAAAAAATGTGCATGTATCAACGTTGGGAAAATTAATTTGACTCACGGGCGATTGCTCTAAGACAGTGAGGGAGGCTCAGCCTCCTCTAAAAATGACGAACATCGTGTAGGATGAATTGCGCTAGGCTTATGTTATAGCCGACCTTATAACATTGCTATTTCAGATCCAGAATCATAGAAATATATGTGCTCAACCCACTACAGTGCGAAATCATTCCGTTATAACTTTCCCCAGTTCGCCTAATGTGTGTGTGAGTTTTTCCCCCTCGTGACAGCGCGATGCAGCCCAGCCTCAGTGGGCTTCAACGGCATTTGGGAGCGATGCGCTTTTCAATCTCAAAATGCAAGACGGTTATTGGACAAATACTGCGAAAACGCCCGCCCACGGACTCCCAGCCTCACATGGGAGGGACATGGCAAAGCTTTCCGCGAGGAGACTGGTGATTGGTGAAAGCGGCCGGATATTTTCTTTGATTGACAGCTCGTTTCAAATATAGACAGGCAGCGGTGAATATCAGTTCAGTCCCATGCGGATTCGCAAGTGCTGTGGTGTATTGTAAGAGCTCAGCTTACATTTCGATTTCATTCATTACATACGGTTTCTACCAGCTTTTTTAGTTTGTATACATTTTCATTGTAAATAAAGTGTAAATATAGTGTTAAGTTTGCTATCTTAGTTCCAGAAGTTTCGTTTATTTGAGTGACTGAACTTGAACTTGAGGGGGCTAGTCAGCTAGCAAGAAAGCTGCGCACGGATGCCAAGCATTGCTGATTTAATTTTGGCGAAGCCATTTGCCAGTCTTCCTTTCGAGGAAAAAATTAAAATTAAAGAGCAGGGTAGACCAACGCCTCAAACTGACTTGGTGAAAAAGGTAGGGAATAATACTCGTTCCTTTCAGCTCTCCTGGTACGAGAAAGTGAATTGGCTAACAGCAAGTGACCCACATCAACAGCAAAATGTTTATGCTGAGTATATTATATTGGAATATATATTTTTGTGGATATGAATTAAACACAGCTACAATTTGGAAAACATTTTTAAACAAAAACACAGCCGAGAACATTTCACACTACAGACCTGGATTAAAAGTGAAGGGTTATCAAAATTGTCAATAAAACATTTCTCAGTCAAAATAAGTAAAATATAGGGAAAGTGTCATTGAATGAAATGTGTGGCCCCCAGCTCTATGTTTGGCTCCCCAAGGTCAGTGCTTGTGCCTGTTCCAGAACACTCTGCTGTTACTGCTGAGGTTCCTGACAAAGAGCTGCTTTCAATAATGATCAATTTTTAAACAACATGCCACAATTTTAAAATATAAAAATGTTAAAATATACCCCCCCAACACCACCATCATGTATATTGGACAGTAGGCTAATGGGCCAAAAGAACCTGTTATTTCACAGTTTGTGATGCTGCCAACAATCAGCCAGATCAGAGGCAAGAGTATGGGCAAAACTGATGTTTTTTCTTTTTTCTTTTAAAATCTGGAAATATCGTAACCGACCAGCCTCCCCTGTTTGAAAGACTACCAGCCGCCACTGATTTGACTCTATAGATGGTTTAAAAATGAGATGGAAAAATATGCTACTTTGTCATTGAAACACATGGGAATGGGCGGAGCTACATTGCTGTTTTACTGCAGCCAGCCAGTAGGGGCACTAGATCTATGGTGACCACTCCATGTTTTGGTTCGATCTTCTCTCAGGGAACAAAATTTAGCCCTTTGTTGATTTTCCTGTCGTAAATAATTTGTCGTGGAGGTTGGTCCTCTCTCACATTGTCACATTTCAGCTCCGTTTGATGTTTTGGTCGTCATGGTTGTTCTGATACCATGCCAAACGAGCGACTACGCCCCTGACGTTCTGGTAGAGATTAATATACGTATCGTGAAGGATGAGTTGTTTTTTTTTTTCCTTTGTGTTCTGTGGTGATGTTTGTGTGCCACAGGAGACGCCCAGTTCAGTGAGGGGATGGGATATCCCATGGTGCAACAGTGGCAAGTCCGGAGCAACCTCTACAAGGTCAAGCTCAGCGCCATCACTCTGTCTACAGGTACAGGAGCTCGTCCCATACCATCACAACGTTGATTATTTTCCGATAACAGCATGTCCCTGTTATGTGTGTGATCTGTCTTAGCAGTTTCCCAAATTATGCTACGTCATTTTTATGTGTTTGGAGTTACATTTAATGTGGTGGAACATCCATCATCAACACCTTCTGGACCAATCAGATTCAAGAATTCAAACTAGTATCAGTCACGTCAAAAGATGAATAAAAGAACGCAAATCGGAGAACACGGTGTGGAAAATGAAGAACGGTCATCACACACTGAGAAATTTCCTTCATATAATAATTGACACTTGATGCTGTTGCAAACGTACAGTTGTGTTCACAATAATAGCAGTGTGTTTAAAAACGTGAGTAAAGCTCAAAATCCTTATAATAGTTTTTATTTCCATGCATTGGGAACACTGCACATTATATTCTACATCAAAACACGAAGAAAAATGTATCAATATTTTAATTACTTTACAGAAAATGAAGAAAAATGAACATTGGGCTGTTCAAAAAAATAGCAGTGTCTGCATTTTTCATTACAAACTCCAAATATTTACTGTATAAACTGAAAAAATCTTAAGGATTTAGTATTCCTGTGAATCATAAACTAATATTTAGTTGTATAACCACGGTTTCTGAGAACTTCTGGCACCTGTGAACAGGTATTCCAGCCCAGGATGATTTGACAACATTCCACAATTCCTCTGCATTTCTTGGTTTTGCCTCAGAAACAGCATTTTTGATGTCACCCCACAAGTTTTCTATCGGATTAAGGTCCGGGGATTGGGCTGGCCACTCCATGACTTTCATTTTGTTGGTCTTGAACCCTGATGCTGCTCGCTTACTGGTGTGCTTGGGGTCGTTGTCTTGTTGAAACACCCATTTCAAGGGCATTTCCTCTTCAGCATAAGGCAACATGACCTCCTCAAGTATTTTGATATATGCAAACTGATCCATGATCCCTGGTATGCGATAAATGGGCCCGACACCACAGTAAGAGAAACATCCCCATATCATGATGCTTGCACCACCATGCTTCACTGTCTTCAGAGTGTACTGTGGCTTGAATTCAGTGTTTGGGGGTTGTCTGAAAAACTGTCTGCGGCTCTTGGACCCAAAAAGAACAATTTTACTTTCATCAGTCCACAAAATGTTTTTCCATTTCTCTTTAGGCCAGTCGATGTCTTCTTTGGCAAATTGTATCCTCTTCAGCACGTCTTTTTTTTAACAGTGGAACTTTGCAGGAGCTTCTTGCCGATAGATTAGCTTCACACAGGCATCTTCTAATTGTCACAGTACTCACAGGTAACTTCAGACCGTCTTTGATCACCCTGGAGCTGATCATTGGCTGAGTCTTTGCCATTCTGGCTATTCTTCGATCCATTCGAATGGTAGTCTTCTGTTTTCTTCCACGTCTCTCTGGCTTTGCTGTCCATTTTAAAGCACTGGAGATCATTTTAGCCGAGCAGCCCATCATTTTCTGCACTTCTTTACAGTATACGTTTTACCTCTCCAATCAACGTTTTAATCAAAGCACGCTGTTCTTCTGAACAATGTCTGGAACGACCCATGTTTCTCAGGTTTTCAGAGAGAAATGGATGTACAACATGTCCTTAAATTAGGGCCACCTGACTGACATCTGTTTTTTCACAGAATGAATGATCTCACTAATTAAACTCCACACTGCTATTATTTTGAACACGTCCCTTTCACTTAATTATTCGATTACACAGACTCAGGAGCATGCATATCATGAATGTTGGGTCTGTTGGTTTTCTATGACTCTACTACACCTACTGGTAAATTATTTGCCATGTAGTAATATAATTTCCACCAAAAACAGTGATTGATCTGGTTAGTCGTGTTGGACTGCTATTATTTTGAACACAAGTGTATATGACATGCTGGATATCATTTTTGAAAATTTCATGTTGTACCTGGTAGGATTTTCCACACATCTAACTAAAAAAAAAAAAACTAATTTCAGATTGAAATATTTAAAACGTTTCCCACCAGAGCAGGTCAAACACGAGCGTCTAAAAATCTAAAGAGGCCATTTTGTTCTCTCAGTCCCTGAGATCAGTGTAGACAACTGGGGCTGAGGGATGGATACAAGATACAGGAAGTGTGTTCACATTCTGAGGAACATCCCACATTGTATCACTGCCTCAGCTGCGGTTATAGTGTCCTCTACAGGGATATGGGATAGAAAGGATATTACATGGTCACACCGAGATAAGAAGTTTATCTTCTCATGGTGAATGGATATATCATGAGTGAGTGAAGGGAACGAGTGAAAATATTTTCAACGCAAGAAGATAAACTTCATATCTTCACACCACCATGTAATGTTCTTTATATTATATGGACACATCCCAAAAAAAAAAAAGTCATCAGAGTGAAATATCAGGAATTATTATCCATACAGGACACTTTCGATAGAATAAAACCATGTGTTCTATTCCCTTCTAGCAGGTTTCATTCATTTGGTTTGATAGCATGCGATATTGTTAGCATATTGCTTATCCTACGTGTATTACATCACTCTACACTCTACCCAATGGAGAATGAGCATTGAATATGGCTTACAATATTGCATGGTTGTCAGGACAACATGACGTCACACATCGGAGACGGAAAACTTCCGCGCTAGCAAGTAAGCGACTGGGACAATTCGTAAACCAAAATGGCCACCAGATTTGCTTCATTACAAAATACAGAAGATTTTGAGAGAGTTTTGAAACAGAAAGATGCGTTCAACACCCAAAAGGAATGTGTATGGATAATAATAATAATATTGGCTGGCTTTTTTTCATGGTATATCAGATATATTCCATTCAGCTACTCGTCTTCAACTCGTTCATTCAGTATCATGCTAGCTGAAAGGAATATACAGTTAGGTCCATATATATTTGGACACTGAGACAAATTGGTTTTTTTACCTGTTTACTGAAACCTATTCAAGTTATAGTTATATAATGGACATGGACATAAAGTCCAGACTTTCAGCTTTCATTTGCGGGTATCCACATTAAAGTTGGATGAAGGGTTTAGGAGTTTCAGCGCCTTAACATGTGCCACCCTGTTTTTAAAGGGACCAAAAGTAATTGGACAATTTACTCAAAGGCTATTTCATGGGCAGGTGTGGGCAATTCCTTCGTTATGTCATTCTCAATTAAGCAGATAAAAGGCCTGGAGTTTATTTGAGGTGTGGTGCTTGCATTTGGAAGATTTTGCTGTGAAGAAAACATGCGGTCAAAGGAGCTCACCATGCAGGTGAAACAAGCCATCCTTAAGCTGCGAAAACAGAAAAAACCCATCCGAGAACTTGCTACAATATTAGGAGTGGCAAAATCTACAGTTTGGTACATCCTGAGAAAGAAAGAAAGCACTGGTGAACTCATCAATGCAAAAAGACCTGGAAGCTCACAGAAGACAACAGTGGTGGATGATCGCAGAATAATTTCCATGGTGAAGAGAAACCCCTTCACAACAGCCAACCAAGTGAACAACACTCTCCAGGAGGTAGGCGTATCAATATCCAAATCTACCATAAAGAGAAGACTGCATGAAAGTAAATACAGAGGGTTCACTGCACGGTGCAAGCCACTCATAAGCCTCAAGAATAAAAAGGCTAAATTGGACTTTGTTAAAAAAGCATCTAAAAAAGCCAGCACAGTTCTGGAAGAACATTCTTTGGACAGATGAAACCAAGATCAACCTCTACCAGAATGATGGAAAGAAAAAAAGTATGGCGAAGGCGTGGTACAGCTCATGATCCAAAGCATACCACATCATCTGTAAAACAGGGCGGAGGCAGTGTGATGGCTTGGGCATGCATGGCTGCCAGTGGCACTGGGTCACTAGTGTTTATTGATGATGTGACACAGGACAGAAGCAGCTAGATGAATTCTGAGGTATTCAGAGACATACTGTGTGCTCAAATCCAGCCAAACTGATTGGTCGGCGTTTCATAATACAGATGGACAACGACCCAAAACATAAAGCCAAAGCAACCCAGGAGTTTATTAAAGCAAAGAAGTGGAATATTCTTGAATGGCCAAGTCAGTCACCTGATCTCAACCCAATTGAGCAGCATTTCACTTGTTAAAGACTAAACTTCAGACAGAAAGGCCCGCAAACAAACAGCAACTGAAAACCGCTGCAGTAAAGGCCTGGCAGAGCATTAAAAAGGAGGAAACACAGCGTCTGGTGATGTCCATGAGTTCAAGACTTCAGGCAGTCATTGCCAACAAAGGGTTTTCAACCAAGTATTAGAAATGAACATTTTATTTACAGTTATTTAATTTGTCCAATTACTTTTGAGCCCCTGAAATGAAGGGATTGTGTTTAAAAAATGCTTTAGTTCCTCACATTTTTATGCAATCATTTTGTTCAACCCACTGAATTAAAGCTGAAAGTCTGAACTTCAACTGCATCTGAATTGTTTTGTTCACAATTCATTGTGGTAATGTACAGAACCAAAATTAGAAAAATGCTGCCTCTGTCCAAATATTTATGGACCTAACTGTATCTGATATACCATGAAAAAAAGCCAGCCAATATCATTTAAATATGTCACTCAGATCCGCGATGCATTTTATCTTATATTCTTCATATTTTCAAGCCAACGTGTGATTTTCTTTTTTATTATATAGACACCAACAAAAAGTACCCAAATTTATCAAAACAAACCAACTCACTCATCGATTTCCTCATGAATGACACGTCCTGATTTTGGTTCTCCGTGTCCCAGATGGAGCTCGGATGAAAATTACGAGTGGTGTACTTCCCAGGATTTATTTATTTTACATTAATTAAGTATTAATGTCTGCTGGGAATCGTTAACATTCAGAAAAGGTGGTTGAGTATTCATAAGGGGTGTTTGTCGTGAAATATTCAAAGTATGATAAGCTCATACTGTTAACTCCCAATGATTTAAAAAGCTATAACACTCTAAAATGAGACAATTTTGATTCATAAGGCAGTGTTCATGTTGGCAGATAAAACACATCCAAAGAGTTTTCAGTGCAGTCGAATCCCTGTGCTGAGAAACAGAAGATGCTGTTGTGTTCTTTAAGGTTCCAGAACCACTGGAGTCAAAAGTATGTGCACCCTGACCATCACACTCGCACCTGGTTATTCTCTAAACGTGTTGCCACAACGTTAGAAGCGCACAGTTGTTGAGAACAAATTTGCATCCAGTAGCTTTACAATTTCTGTACAACCAACAGGCTCAAAGCTGATCCAGCATGACAATGCCCCTGTGCACAAAGCGAGCTCCATGAAGACATGGCGTGTTCAGGGCGGATTGGAAGAACTCCAGTGTCCTGCTTATCAACCCCACTGAATAGGAATACATTGGGCAAATATAGGCATGGTCATCAGGTGTCCACATATTTTTGACCATATTGTACTTGTTAAAAGCTGGAAATGCATTTTGATTGGTGTTTTTGAGAAAGTCAGCACCATCTGAACATACCCCATGACTAACCGTGATACAGAAACAACCCTCGCTCTGAGCAGGTAGGCGGAGTCTCCGGTTTCTGCCGTTCTTTACAGTCACGTAGGAAAACCATGCTGTCGCTGATCAAAGCTCGTCCCTCCAGCGTCTCATGCAGAATTTAACCTCTCGCTTTACACTCGCCTGCAAACTCTGGATCACCGAAGGCCATTTTTGATCGACAGCATTCGATAAAAGTTCTACAAGCGCAACCTAGTCCTTAAAACTGTGCCTTTGAAGATGGTGGGAGAGCTTTGAGTGTTTATACACACTCTTGGCACATTTCACAGCGAGTCCCCAGAGCCAGAGGATTTCCTGTAAAATATTAATGCAGGTGTTATGGCGTTTCTGTAACGTGCAGGCGACTGACTTCCAGCATGGAAAACTCCCCGTTTCCACTGGGGTCAAATACACATGAAGTCAATACCCGCCTCATTCAGTCATTCATTGGTGTATTTATTGTTGGCCATTCGTTAAAAAAAAAAAGAATTAAAATAAAATAAAACCAATAGGCTACACTTTCCTCTTTGCTCCGACTGTATTTCTTCTTTTTTTTTATCAACTAACTTTCCCAACCACTTCCCAAATTTTCTTGAAAAATAAAAATCTATATTTTCATTCTTTTTGAACATGGATATCATATGTATTGGCACCCATAAAAAAGGACATTTAAATTGAAGATGTTGCAATTACAGTGGATAATATACTGTATATATATGTTATTTACCAGCTGGGAGGTCCGTATGGTGAAATACCGTGACCAAGGTCTTGAAAGTACTGACCCTCTGGGCCGAGGTCAGTATTCAAGGCCGAGGTCATGGTATTTCACCATACGGCATGGGCGCAGATAGAGGGTGGGACGGGGGGGATTCGTCCCACCCAGATTTAAATTCACCTCGTTCGGTCCCCCCCACTTATAGGGAGGAAAAAACGTCTACTGTAAGCTGTCTTTCTTTGCATAAGGCAAACCTCACGGAAAAATCAAAACACTAATTACCATTCGGTTTATTGAGGTGCACAGCAGTACATACATAGTTGCAACTGCGCAGACTGCACAGGTTGCGAGCTCGAGCTTGGTTGCTATGGTTACCCACAAGTTTGACAGGCATATTGGGGACAGCTCCTCCTAGTTCAGGACCCCAACACGGCATGATGAAGGGTGCCAAAACGCAGAAAACAATTGCATCGTTTTTTTCAAAAAAAAAAAAAAATGACTAAGTAAACTGTGCCTTACTTTATCATATCACCTTGCAATTTTTTGATAGTTTGTTCAAAGTAATGTCGTAGTGAAAGTAAAATCGTACGGAGTAGAGATGCCTTTCTGGTAGCCTCCTTCTTTCAGTGGTAGCCTGTAGATACAGTGCTCAGAAGGCAGTTTTAATGTTTAATCTGGCATTCCCTGCCATAATTTCAGCGAGCATATTGTTTCATAAGGAAACTTTGCGAAGAGTTGTTGACTGACTGCCGCTCACGCAACACACAGGCATAGTTAGAAAGTCAGGATGCACTGGTTTACACTTTACACACACACACGTAGCCCAGCCACATTTTGGGGGTGGGGGTGGTTTGCTGGCAGCTTTGTCCCCCCCAGTTCAAAAAACGTATCTGCGCCACTGCCATACGGACCGACCTTAAGCTGGTAAATAATATATTTATTTTTTTCTTTACCAAATTCTAACAGAAAACGAGAGCGCCTGAAAGGGAAAACCGAGCCGAGCCGCCATTTTGAATCCTCATTCACGGCTGTAATGCAAATGGCTTCCTCCTCGGTATACAAGTGCACTTCCATGGCAGGAAAAAAAAAACTACATTTTGCCACCTATGTAGTCCCCTATTTATACAAATAGGAGCCATTCAGGATTCAGCCATGTTTTTGCTCGGCGTTAGCAACAGTTAGAGGTTTTTAGCTTTCTCCTGAAATGTTTTCTTTTATTTCTTCTTCCTCAGGGTAGTAAAACTCGCTTTCGCTGTGAACACTGTCGTTATCGCTATCCATGCTGTAAAATTAATGCTATTCTCCTGAATAGCATAGGTGATTTTTTTTTTTAAATAAATAATTTTTAATTTCAAAATCTTCATGTAAATGTAATAACTTTGCGGCGCAGAGTTGTGTCACTTATCTATGCAAGGGTCGCATAAAATACTTTTTGAAATCGATAAAATAAATCCCAATCCCATTTTACCTTTGAATAGTTTTTGACCAAACTTCATAGCATCTTTAGTGCTTTTAGGAACAGCATTTTCTTCGATCATTTGTAATTCTTCCTCACTTACGGTGACGAAGCAATCAGCCGCCATTTTGCCGAGTCGCTCGAGGTGATTATGGAGAAATAGTCAGAATCTCTCAACCAATCAGAACGCAGGATTTTCTATCATCACCTGCGTATTTATACTATATAGAGGATATTACACAGTTGCGTGAAGATATGAAATTTCTCTTCGAGTGGTGAAATACTTTTCAACACGAGAAGATAAGCTTCATATCTTTGCACCACCGTGTAATGTTCTTTATATTATATGGACACATCCACACACAAAAAAAGCAAGTTATTCAAAAGAATTTTAATTTTGAACCCATTTTGCCAATGCGCATCTAGTCAGCAGGAAAGCACTGGGAGTGACATCATCGGAGTGAAATATCAGGAAATATGTCACTCAGATCCGCGATGCATTTCATATGAAAAATGCGAGTTTTTCAACACGGGAAGATAAACTTCATATCTTCAAGCCAACATGTGATTTTCTTTTGATTACACTACCGTTCAAAAGTTTGGGGTCACCCAGACAATTTTGTGTTTTCCATGAAAAGTCACACTTTTATTTCCCACCATAAGTTGTAAAATGAATAGAAAATATAGTTGAGACATTTTTCTGGCCATTTTGAGCATTTAATCGACCCCACAAACGTGATGCTCCAGAAACTCAATCTGCTCAAAGGAAGGTCAGTTTTATAGCTTCTCTAAAGAGCTCAACTGTTTTCAGCTGTGCTAACATGATTGTACAAGGGTTTTCTAATCATCCATTAGCCTTCTGAGGCAATGAGCAAACACATTGTACCATTAGAACACTGGAGTGAGAGTTGCTGGAAATGGGCCTCTATACACCTATGGAGATATTGCACCAAAAACCAGACATTTGCAGCTAGAATAGTCATTTACCACATTAGCAATGTATAGAGTGGATTTCTGATTAGTTTAAAGTGATCTTCATTGAAAAGAACAGTGCTTTTCTTTCAAAAATAAGGACATTTCAAAGTGACCCCAAACTTTTGAACGGTAGTGTATATCGACACAAACAAAAAGTTCCCAAGTTTATCAAAAACAACTCATTCATCAGTTTCCTCACGAGTGGCATATATATGTTATTTACCAGCTGGGAGGTCCGTATCTTGAAATACCGTGACCGAGGTCTTGAAAGTACTGAGCGAGGCCCTCTGGGCCGAAGTCAGTATTCAAGGCCGAGGTCACGGTATTTCACCATACGGACCGACCTTAAAGTGCTGATGACACGAACATGACTCTATGCAAATTTCTTAAATAAACTATACAACATGGCAAACATGTTAGATTTCTGTTATAATTACGTGAAAAGAAGCTGTTGTTACGCGAATATCCAACTTTTAATTGCACAGCGCAAGAAAACTGGGTCCGTGGCTCGCGGCCATGCTGTGACGTCAGCGGAAGAACACGCTGCGGTTCACTGGCTGTTCTACTCAATGGAAATGGCGCATGAAAACGCCGGTGAACTCTCTAGTGCTAGCTCTTCCTCTGAACAAAAGAACAACCAAATACTGGTACTTTAAGCAGTGATCATGATGGCATGATTTTATCTGATTTTAAATAAATGAGATTGATAATAATGTGAATGTTCACAACTAGTACATACAAACTCTGCAGCTTCTGATTCAGCAGCTGCGTCACACTCCGCAAAAACATCAGCAAGAACCTACAATATAAATGGAAATGCAATACACTAAGCTCAAATGACTTTTGGAAAGTATAATTTCTAAATTTTTTCTACTTATTCTTGAAGTCGGTCATCGGGGTACTTGCTACCGTTCCCTAACAACGCATGGCAAAGGGTAAAGTGTAGTGTTGCTACGAGTACTTGCTAAAGCCTCCGGTGGAAGATCCTCGATGTGCTGATAAGACATACAGTTCTATATAACACACAAGTGTCACGATAATCACAAAACAGATGCAAATTGTTAAAATACCTAATTTTTAAGCAATCATGTGTTGATCTCTTCCGAATAGAATCTATGATAGCCTACCCTCTTTACCCTTTGCCTCTCGTTGCTAGGAGGCAGTTACATGAAAGCCGCAAGCTTTCACAAGCAAATACATGACTGATATCACGCCGACTTTATGATTACATTTATGATTATCATGAATGTGTACTCTGTGATGTGTACTCTATGAGCGCTCTGGAGCGAGTCACTTCCAAGATGGCCGCGCAGACCGCATGGTTACTGTTTTTAGCATCATGTCGGAGCACTCTATAGCTCTACGTACCTTTATCTTATGTCGTTTCTCAACACATGTTCTGGCAGGAGGACTGTCTTTAGAGGAGTCGGCTTGTCCCAGGCGACTGCTGGATCCGGCATAGCTACTAGTAGACCCCCTCCGGAATACTGTAGGCACTGCTGATGGTAGTAACACACGTTTGTGCTGAACTGAACACCCAAGAGATTCTTTTAAGCTGGGAAGGGTGTCAAAACAATCCAAATCGAAGTGTTCAGAGCACAGGACGGATGTTGGTGAGGGCTCCCACTTGTCACGAGAGCGCCTGACTTGCTTCACCCACTTCGCATGCAGCTCGGGATCTCTGGGAAACTTGAATAAACTTACCCCATCCTTGTGGGTTTTGGAGCAAAAGCCGGCAACACAACGCGAAGGCATAATATCTATCTATCTATCTATCTATCTATCTATATATATATATATATATATATATATAATACTAATAATAATGATAAACTGAACACCTGCCACATCAACAACAAACTGGTAAGTTAGGAGGAAGGTTCTTTCGCTGACATCATATAGCCCCTCCTCCTCCTCCTTCGTCTCCTGGGTGCTGCAGCCCCGTCAAATTTGCCCAAATAGCCGTGTTTTTATCATAACTTGTAAAATAGGCGCCTTCATGAATTAATATATGGATCATCGGGAATTACTTTTTATGTTATAAAACATCGCCAAAGATGTCAAAAATGTGTCATCAGCCCTTTAAGCTGGTCAATAATATATTTATTTTTTTCTTTACCAAATTCTAACAGAAAACGAGAGCGCCCGAAAGGGAAAACCAAGCCGCGCCGCCATTTTGAATCCTCATTCACGGCTGTAATGCAAATGGCTTCCTCCTCGGTATACAAGTGCACTTCCATGGCAGGAAAAAAACTACATTTTGCCGCCTATGTAGTCCCCTATTTATACAAAATTGAGTCATTCAGGATTCAGCCATGTTTTTGCTCGGCGTTAGCAACAGTTACAGGTTTTTAGCTTTCTCCTGAAATGTTTTCAGGAGAAACATTGCGGCATGGCGATGTAGCTTACAGCAGGTTATGGTCGCTGAACTGCTGGCTGTCCAGGTGGTGCTCTGAAAACAGTGTGGGCTTTATAGATAATTGGGCTAATTTTGAGGGCACTGCTGGCCTGTTAGGGCGGGACGGTATCCATCCCACTCGGGAAGGTGCTGCTCTCATTTCCTGCAGCATAGGTCATAGTCTCAGAACAGGCCTAGTTAATTTCTGACAATCCAGAGCCAAGGCCAGGGAGCAGACGAACAGGCTAAACCGACTGTCTGCTAGCTGCACAGAGTCGTCACTCAGGGCCCACTACATCGAGACTGTGTCTGTTCCCCGAGCTCAACAAAAAGGTAGAAATTTTCAGAGAGTTTGTTCCAGTAACCTAATCAATATAAAATTAGATCAGACTGACTGTACAGCTGCTGCCAGCACCTTTGATCTAAAGGTGGGGCTATTAAATATTAGATCTCTTACATCTAAAGCGCTAATGGTTAATGAACTCATTACTGATCAGGAGTTTAATGTACTGTGTTTAACAGAAACATGGATTAAGCCAAATGAATATATAGCATTAAATGAAGCGAGTCCTCCTGGATACAGTTATATACACCAGCCTCGTCTAACTGGCAGAGGAGGAGGCGTCGCGGTTATTTATAACGATTATCTAGGTGTAACACACAAACCTGGTTATAAATTTAATACATTTGAAGTTCTTCATACTCATATAATGTATGTAGCCTCGAAAAATAAGTCTACCCAGTTAATTCCATTGCTTATTATTTACAGGCCCCCGGGGCCATATTCTGAGTTTCTTTCTGAATTTGCAGATTTTATCTCAGATCTGGTCATTTCCTTAGACAAAGCTTTAGTTGTCGGAGATTTTAATATTCACTTTGATAACCCAGAAGACCCTTTAAAAACAGCGTTTGTGTCCATCTTAGATTCAGTCGGGATTAAGCAGAATGTCATAGGACCGACCCATAATGGTGGTCACACCCTTGATCTAATACTAACATTCAGATTAAACGTAGACAATATAGTCATACTTCCACAGTCTGAAGTTATCTCAGATCATTGTCTCATCTCATTCAAAATATGTCTGAGTAATAATATATGCACCTCACCACGCTACTGTATTAAACGTACTTTCACGTCAACTACTGCACAGAGCTTTATAAATGATCTCCCAGAGCTGTCAACTTTGATTGGGTCACTGTCAGCCCCTGCAGAACTCGATCAGGCAACTGAATGCTTAGAGTCGACATTCCGCCATACTTTAGATAATGTAGCTCCTCTAAAAAGGAAAATGGTCAGAGACAAAAAATTAGCACCCTGGTATAATGATGACACTCGCACATTAAAACAGACCACTCGAAAATTGGAACGTAAATGGCGTCAAACAAAATTGGTAGTGTTCAAATTAGCTTGGAAGGAGAGCTTCCTGAAGTATAGAAAAGCTCTTAGTGCTGCGAGATCAACATATCTCTCCTCCCTAATAGAAGATAACAAAAATAATCCTAGATTCCTATTTAATACTGTAGCAAAATTAACCAGGAATAAGTCCACTATCAACACATGCACACCTGCAGTATGTAGTAGCAACGACTTCATGAATTTTTTTAATGACAAAATTGAGAATATCCGACAAAAAATTCAAACTACTAATTTAAGGTTAGACAATGAAAGTGACCTTGTAGTTAACAATATAACTGTATCAGATCATCAGTTAGAATGTTTTACTCCCCTAAAAGAAACTGAATTACTTTCATTAATCTCTACATCAAAAGCCTCAACTTGCGTACTAGATCCCTTACCGACACATCTATTCAAACAGATAATGCCTGGAGTAATTGAACCGCTTCTAAAAATAATAAATTCTTCTCTTATGATTGGCTATGTACCCAAATCCTTTAAACTAGCAGTTATCAAACCCCTGATTAAAAAACCTGACCTTGATCCCTGTCAGCTGTCCAATTATCGGCCAATATCAAACCTCCCCTTTATCTCCAAGATCCTTGAAAAAGCTGTGGCACAGCAGTTATGCTCATATTTACATAGGAATAACATCCATGAAATGTATCAGTCAGGATTTAGACCTCATCATAGCACAGAGACAGCACTGGTTAAAGTAGTAAACGACCTACTGTTGGCGTCTGATCAGGGCTGTGTCTCGCTACTTGTGTTGCTTGACCTTAGTGCAGCATTTGATACCATTGATCATTCCATTCTTCTGGATAGACTAGAAAATGTTGTGGGAGTTAAGGGAATGGCCCTCTCCTGGCTCAGGTCTTATCTAACTGATCGTTATCAGTATGTCGATATAAATGGTGATATTTCTAGACGTACCGAGGTAAAGTTTGGTGTTCCACAAGGTTCTGTCTTGGGTCCACTGCTTTTTTCTCTATATATGTTACCTCTGGGCGATATTATTCATAAACATTGTATTAGTTTCCACTGTTATGCTGATGACACACAGTTGTATGTCTCTGCAAAACCTGATGAGAGACACCAGCTTAATAAAATTGAGGAATGTGTTAAGGACATTAGACACTGGATGCTTATAAATTTCCTTCTGCTTAACTCTGACAAGACTGAAGTACTTGTGCTAGGACCACATACAGCTAGAAGTAAGTTTTCTGATTACACAGTAACTCTGGATGGCCTTTCTGTTTCTTCACGTGCAGCAGTAAAAGACCTCGGAGTGATTATTGACCCCAGTCTTTCATTCGAAACTCACATTGATAACATCACCCGGATAGCTTTCTTTCATCTCAGAAATATTGCAAAGATAAGAAATTTAATGTCATTGCATGATGCAGAAAAACTAGTCCATGTTTTCGTTACCTCCAGGTTGGATTATTGTAATGCCTTACTGTCTGGATGTTCCAATAAGTGCATAAACAAGCTCCAGTTAGTTCAAAATGCCGCAGCAAGAGTCCTTACTAGAACTAGAAAATATGACCACATCACGCCTGTCTTATCCACACTGCATTGGCTCCCAATAAAATTTCGTATTGATTATAAAATACTACTATTGACCTTTAAAGCACTAAATGGTCTCGCACCACAGTACCTGAGTGAACTTCTGCTCCTCTATGACCCGCCACGCCTACTTAGATCAAAAGGTGCAGGCTATCTGCTGGTACCTCGTATAGTGAAGGCTACATCAGGGGGCAGAGCCTTTTCTTACAAAGCCCCACTGTTATGGAACAGCCTTCCAAGTAATGTTCGGGAATCAGACACAGTCTCAGCATTTAAGTCTCGGCTGAAAACATATCTGTTTAGTCAAGCCTTTTGTTAATGGTGTTTATGAGGGAAAGGTGTAGATCTGGAGGGTCCTCAGACATAGAGTGTTTTGGTAAACTGGGATGTATGGATGCTGTCAGTCCCCACTCGCTTGCTCACTCGAGTTTGTTGACGGTGTAGTGGCTGGCTGCTTTATGTCCCGGGGCTCCCTCATGCCTGTGTTACCTTCTGGCTCTCTCCTTTTAGTTATGCTGTCATAGTTAGTTGCCGGAGTCCCTGCTTGTACTCGGTGCAATATGTATACTGTTCCTACTTATTCAGGTGACATTGGGCATACCTAACCACCTGTGTTTTCTTTCTCTCTCCCCCCCCCCCCCACCCCAAATCTGTCCCTCTGAGTTACATGGAGTCAACAGGAAATCTTTTGGTGGAGACGGTGGGGACCTCGACTGGCTATCGTAGCCTGCAGGGAATCGGCCGTCAGACATTCTGTCGCATGTCCCAGACCCGGTGAAATGTAACTGAATTGTCTTGGCCAGGCCTAAGGGTCCCATCTGCATCTCATCATTGCTGAGGAGTGTGCTCCCATCACCCAATCAAGCATCCAGCCAGAGCAGGTCATGATATATTTTTTACCATATTAACATGCCATTGTGCGTCATGCCTGATGTAAAGACTCTCGTCTCTGCGAGCCTACCACACAGATTTAATACTTGTCATTTTTAGGGCATACCTAACAATGTGTTTTCTTTCTCTCTCTCTCTCTCTCTCCCCCCCCCCCCCCCCATCTGTCCCTCTGAGTTACATGTTGATCCTGGGATTGAGATGCTGGCCTCTTCTGCCCCTCGGACCTGCTTGAGCCATCCTGGTGCCCTGTGTCTGGTCGGAGTTTTATCGCCCCACTCCTGTGAAGGACGGCCCCATGAGGACAGTTGAGGGTTATACCTGTTAAAACTGTTAATATTATAGTCAGGCTGTCTGTTGTTGCCCAAATGAGGATGGGTTCCCTTTTGAGTCTGGTTCCTCTCGAGGTTTCTTCCTCATGTCGTCTGAGGGAGTTTTTCCTTGCCACCGTCGCCACAGGCTTGCTCATTGGGGATAGATTAGGGATAAAATTAGCTCATGTTTTAAGTCGTTCAAATTCTGTAAAGCTGCTTTGCGACAATGTTTATTGTTAAAAGCGCTGTACAAATAAACTTGATTTGATTTGATTTTCTTTTATTTCTTCTTCCTCAGGGTAGTAAAACTCGCTTTTGCTGTGAACGCTGTCGTTATCGCTATCCATGCTGTAAAATTAATGCTATTCTCCTGAGAAATGCTGGCAAAAATGTATAAGATTTTTGATAATCTTATAAATAAATCTTATAAAAAAAAAAAAAAAGATAAATGTTGACAAAAAATGCTACTATGTTGTTTGTTGTTGTGAACGAGCGAGTCACCAGAGGTCCATAACTGGGGTCCATATCATAGGATACGGACCCGCTCACCAGCCAATCAGAGTGCAGGATTTGATGGAAACCGCATTGCGAAAAAAATAGAGATTTATGTCCCGATTTTGGCTCTCTGTGTCCCAACTGGAGCTCGTATGAAAAATATGAGTGGCGTATTTCACAGTAAAACGCTCGTGTCTATATAAATTACACATTCTGTATTTATTCTTTTTTCATCCTAAAACAATTCAAAATCCCCCTTAAAAACATGGTAAAAGTATTGGTACACGTAAATATGTAAAATACATAAAATACATATACAAAAACATTCACTGATCATCTCTGGGTTGACCAAGGATCATGTCTTTTTTTTTTCCTTAAATTATAAAAAAAAAAAAATTATTTCAACAACAAAGTGAGCTGATAATCAACCCATTCCTTTTCTCCTTCCTTTTGAACTCTAGATCCATCAACATTAAAGTTCTGTGTCCTGTCCCTCTGGCTCGTGTCCCCCTTCCAGGGTTCTCCAAGGTTCTGAAATCTCTGACGGCAGACAGCACACGTGACGAGCTCCTGTCCTTCATCCAGCAGTACGGCAGCCATTACGTCTCCGAGGCTCTGTATGGCTCCGAGCTCAGCTGTAACATCTACTTCCCCAGCAAGAAGGTGCAGCAGCAGCTCTGGCTCCAGTATCAGAAAGGTGAGTACAGGGACCAAGACCAGGACGAGACGAGACCGTTTCCTTTCATTTCAACGGCTCGAAAAAGCAGTTCAACTCACTACAAGACACTTTCCTCTTTTAAAATCAACGGTTCTGAGAAGTAGCTCAAATATGGACGTGTCTGGTAGCTGAAGCCAGGCTTGTAGTACTTGAGTCCAGAACTCGTGACTCGACTCGTGCATTAACTGCATTCGGACTCGTAAATTGGAGACGAGGAGTCGGATTTTTTCTTTATTTTTTGTAACATGCCATAATAATTTGGCATTAGAGATTTATATCTACATTAATTTTTATACTAATTTCGTGCGAGTGTGTCACACCTGCGTGCCTTGGCGTGTGCATCAGATAGACTCTCGGGCGCACTCCGGACAGCGCACACACCAAGCGGACTCTCGCGCCGCACCATGAACGACTCGCACCTGCACAGGATGAAGGCGCAATCAGTGTGCCAATATAAAAACTGTGAAAACACACTTACTTTGCAAAGTATTGAGCTGCATTGCATTGCTTGGTTTCCTGATTTCCTGTTTCTTGTCTTTGATCCTGCAGAGTCTCTGATAGCCCGTTTGTGCCTCACTCGACCTGTTGCCTGTTTCACTGATTTACCTGCCGTTCTGGATTGTTTGTGTCTTCACTTGTATTAATAAACACACCTTCTGCACTTACAGTGCCTTGCAAAAGTATTCATACCCCTTGATCTTTTTCACATTTTTCCACCTTACAACCACGAACTTAAAAGTTTTTTTATTGAGATTTTGTGATAGACCAACACAGAGTAGCACATAATTGTGAAGTGAAACGAAAGTGATAAATGGTCTTCAAAATTTTAAACAAATAAAAATCTGAAAAATGTGGTGTGCATTAGTATTCAGCCCCCTGTACTCTGATACCTCTAAATACAATCCAGTGCGATCAATTGCCTTCAGAACTCGTCTAATTAGTTAATAGAGTCCTACTGTGTGTAATTTACTCTCAGCATAAATACACTTGTTCTGTGAAGGCCTCAGTGGTTTGTTAGAGAACACTGAAGAACAAACAGCATCATGAAGACCAAAGAACTCACCAGACAGGTCAGGGATAAAGTTCTGGAGAAGTTTAAAGCAGGGTTAGGTTATAAAAAAAATATCCCAAGCGCTGAACATCTCAAGAAGCACTGTTCAATCCATCATTCAAAAATGTTGCACAACTGCAAACCTACCAAGACATGGCCGTCCACCTAAACTGACAGAGCGAGCAAGGAGAACACTGGTCAGAGAAGCAGCCAAGAGGCCCATGATCACTCTGGAGGAGCTGCAGAAATCCACAGCTCAGGTGGGAGAATCTGTGCACAGGACAACTATAAGTCGTACACTCCACAAATCTGGCCTTTTTGGAAGAGTGGCAAGAAGAAAGCCATTGTTGAAAGACAGGCATAAGAAGCCATGTAGGGGACACAGCAAACATGTGGAAGAAGGTGCTTTGGTCAGATGAGACCAAAGTTGAACTTTTTGGCCTAAATGCAAAGTGCTACGTGTGGCGGAAAACTAACACTGCTCATCACCCTGCACACACCATCCCCACTGTGAAACATGGTGGTGGCAGCATCATGCTATGGGGATGCTTTTCTTCAGCAGGGACAGGGAAGCTGGTCAGAGTTGATGGGAAGATGGATGGAGCTAAATACAGAGCAATCCTGGAAGAAAACCTGTTGGAGCCTGCAAAAGACTTGAGACTGGGAAGGAGATTCACCTTCCAGCAAGACAATGACCCTAAACATACAGCCAGAGCTACAATGGAATGGTTTAGATCAAAGAATATTCATGTGTTAGAATGGCCCAGTCAAAGTCCAGACCTAAATCCCATTGAGCATCTGTGGCAAGACTTGAAAATTGCTGTTCACAGACGCTCTCCATCCAATCTGGCTGAGCTTGAGCTATTTTGCAAAGAAGAATGGGCAAAAATTTCAGTGTCTAGATGTGCAAAGCTGGTAGAGACATACCACAAAAGACTCGCAGCTGTAATTGCAGCAAAAGGTGGCTCTACAAAGTATTGATGCAGGGGGGCTGAATACTAATGCACATCACATTTTTCAGATTTTTATTTGTTTAAAATTTTGAAGACCATTTATCATTTTCGTTTCACTTCACAATTATGTGCTACTCTGTGTTGGTCTATCACATAAAATCTCAATAAAAACTTATAAGTTCGTGGTTGTAAGGTGGAAAAACGTGAAAAAGTTCAAGGGGTATGAATACTTTTGCAAGGCACTGTACATCCGTCTCCGACAGAATACTTCACACTCTCTGACAAAGAGACGCACATTCACCTGTTCATACGGCATGTTCAAGAACAAACTAATGTTAACGACGCTAAAACAGACACCGTCAAATGGTGCGGTTGGAGTCTTGGACTTGACTCAGACTTGAACGCTGGGGACTCGAGACTGGACTCGGACTTGAGGTTTAGTGACTTGACTACAACACTGGTTGAAGCTTCTTGTGTCTTGTTTGCACTGAAGCCAGACACTCATCAGGAGCTGGGTTGGGAAATAGCGTACATTTAATTTTCTTTCTAGCCAAGTTACCAGGGTTTTTTTTTTTTCCCATTTCCAGCATTTCTTTTCCTTTTACATCCTTTCAGTGCAGTTTCCCTGCTGCTGTAAAGCACTTTACACCTTTAAAAAATCATTTTAAATCCCTTTAAATGTTTTTATCTGTTCAAGAAACACTTCCAGACATTTAACGCACCTTACAATCAGGTGGGGAAAAAAAGTGAAACTTTTTATTTTGAATAAAGGAAATATACAAAATGGTAGCTTTCCTGTTGAAATGTTCACAGACTTCAAGAAACTAGAAATTAAATTTCTAGGAAATGAGGTCTAGGATTTAAAGGTAAAAACTGACTGAAGTAAAGATTTAAATCTGATATACGGGTCATTCTAAAATTCTGGGTACATTTCGCATCTCTGAAGCTAGCCGCACACTACGCCGATCCACGCGGTACCGAACCGACCCATTTCAGAGCCGACTCCTGACAGGGCACGCACATATCCCCGACTAACTCATGACTGAAAGAAAGCAGAGGTTAATATCTTGGGCCATTATTAAAAAATGTTCTGTTTTCCGGTCCACCGGCCGGGTGAGTGCCGTTTGTGCGGGTGAAATTTTTTTAATGCCAGTTTTGACACTTTTTTCACGTTCGTAAATCTAAAATCAAACTTGACATTTACGCATTCCCAGGGCTTTCCATGAAGGCTCATACTAGCCAGCCATGACAAATAAGTAGCCAGCCAGGGGGAGTAAACACAAAATAAACTCCTGTGCACGCAGTTCCCAGGATTAAGTGTATTTTCCACTGACCATTTATTTATTCACTTTACTCAAATACAAAGTAAAATGGCAGTAAATCTTTTTTTGCGTATTGCATCATGAGGCGTTCCTGGCTTGTAAATCTCTTATTTTCGGTGCATGACGCATTCACGCAACTGAGCATGCGCCGAGTGCGCGCGCACACCGCATGTCGGGGCGCGGATCTCCCTTGATCAACGGTTCAGTTTGACATTATTGTCAGTCCATTCATTTTTCGAAAAGATAGAAGTCACATGATCACGAAATATCATGTGTTATATGCAAAAGATATGATTGGCTATTGCCAGCGACTCTCGCCGATCATTCTGGCTCCCAATTAGTTTTTCGAATCGGCTGTGAGGTGAGTCGGTACCATCGAAAACTAGTCTTTACGCCTGACTCGCGACTTCAGTTGGCTCGGTACGCTGAAAATCGGCGTAGTGTGCAGCTAGCTTGAGATAAACCTTTTATTTTCCACAATCAGTTTTGAACAATAATGCAAATCAGGACAAATTTTCACCAGTAGAGATGCTTGATGTACATTTTAGACCCAATTTATGCATAAAACATTAACTAAACGACTCCCATCCCTCCCCCACATTACTGGCTGTCTTCGACTCCTGATTCATCCATTCGACTCCAATAAACAGGAAGTGATTCAGTCTGTTTTTTTGGGGGGCGTATTCTATTAACTGGTCTAAAACCAATTGCATAGAAAGTCTATTTTGTGTATTATGTGAAATTTCGGTCATAAAAAAATATATATTTTTAATCCGTCCCAACGTTCGTCAACTCTGTTAAAAAAAAAAAAAAAAAAAACACAAAAGCCACAAAGCCTTTTAATAATACGCATGACACCTGCACCGAGTGATGTCGCTTCCTCCGGTCATTAATTTGAACAAAACGTTGAGGATTTTACACCAACAGTAGATTCATTATTCATCAACTGTTATTGTAGCGAATGTCAGTTTCACTCCGTTTTTAAACAATATGATTAAAATCCATCAAATTCTGTTTTTATACATGCCGTGTGGAGTTAAGACAACGTCAGTGTCTTCTGTTATCGTCAACTCTGTTAATGGATCACCCGGTTTAATGACAACAGAGTTGACGATGACTAACAGAGCCAACACTTGAAATGTACCCGCAATTACAGAATGGGCCGTGCGTGTAATATATATATATATATATATATATATATGAAAGTTAATGTATTTTGTTTTTGCTGCACTGGCAACCTTATTTTTTTCTTCTTCTCAAGTCGTACAGAAAACACACGAAACCTTGAGAAATTTTATGACTGAATTTATTGCACACAAATGAAGTACTGGAGAGATTTACTTCACAACGTCGATGAACGTCAAGAACACAGTCAGGTTGTAAGTGTCAAGGACTGAGATGTGTGTTTACAGCACCCTGTTTTTTCTTTTTTAAAAGAAGATTTATTCTTTTTTTTTTTTTAAAGATATGGGCCAGATGATGACGTCATAGTTTAACATTTCAAATCACTTTCATTCCAGACTCAACATGACTCGGTTTAAAGTCAGCACGTCCTGATCGATTTTGATGCATTATCAAAATACCCCAACCGCCCCATGCGCTGCATCCCGGAGGTATTTCTGAATATAACGTGCGTCCCAGGTGTCAAATTTATCTAGTTAAGTGCACCATTTTGACCAAATTTAGTGTTACACTTTTTACCACACGAGTTTTATTAAAGTGTAAAAAAAAAAATCTCGGGATATAGTTACAAATTTAAAAACAACCCGAATTGTACTTGCCATTTTGTCTATTATTCTTAATACCGACATTATTACAGCTTCACAGCTATTACACGACTTATTTACGATGTTAAACTTGTTTATCGGGACACGCCAAACTTCAACGAGTCACACTGCAGAACTTTAATTAAACGAAACAGAGTTTAGCTTCGCTCCGGATTGTTCCGATTCATGGCTATGTTCTTTAATGATGCCCTGGTTTTATTTAAATATCTTCATTATTGTGTTAAATCATTACAAAAGCTACACACACGTTCAATATCTCGATGTCAAACACAACTCAGGACTCGGGTGATGTGATGCGTCTCAAATCCATACAGTACAAAATAAACTGGCAAGTGCATATACTTACATATACGTTTGATCAAGAATCGAGTCCTAATAATTCCTGCTCGTAAACAAGTCAACAAGGACAAGGACACTTGAATGCTGTAGGATTGTATACGGCGGTTTATATTGTCCTGCGTTCGTTTTTCAGACCTGCCAAACCTGGTAAGGAATGACGCGTAGTCTTGGCGAAGAAAGGGAACGAGCACAACAACGCAGACGCAAAAGTTTCTCTCATGATGTTCATGACGACGCTGTTTGGTACAGCACGTAGCGTTTTTAAAATAATTTCTAATCAATCATGGTTCGCATTACCAATTATCTTGTTTTCCCTCGGGAAACATTTTCACCTGTTCTCTTTTTGGCTCACATTTTCCACTGGTCTCCGTAAAACGACCCAGCTAGCTAAAGTTAACGTTAGCCAAGTCGAATGTACAGTATAGCAACAGATTTTCACGTAAATAAACTCAAACACTGTACATTTATTAGCAGGGCATAAACCGAGCCCATGTTTTACAAGACGAGAGCGTTGGGGGAAAAAAATGTGACTGAAGGGGCGTGGCTTCCAAAATGGAATCTTCCGAGATTAAAACCTATTCGAGAGTCACATGTTGATTGTTTCATCTGAAAGAGACTGCTCTTTTGGTGCAGATTTTTTTTTTTTGAGTGATAATTCACGTTAAACGTACACCGATGTTACAATGCAGAGCGTCTACGCAAAATTCCTCGCGGTTGGCGGGTCTGATTTTCCGCAGTGATTTTACAAGCTACTGCAGTGATCACATGCTTACTGAAGTCCTTTGGTAACTATGACACTTGTTTACAGCTACAGTGATGAAGTCGTTAACGGCATCATCGTGATCGGTTTATACCAGACGTAGTGACACCGTATTTCAATATTTTTATGCTGAAATGACAAAACTACACACGTTCTCTATGATACGAGAGGGCACTTTGATATTGAAGAAGTATCGTTTGATGGAAAAAGAAAGATAAAAGACACAAGCAGGAATCATTAACTGATGGATAAACATGTTCACTTTATGCATTTCAACCTGACGGTCAAAAGCTTTGACTTTGTCCGTGACGGTCTTTCTTCTTAACGTGAATGCTGCACAGGATGTCAAAACGTTTGTACACGTTATCGATTTCACAAACACTCCCACTCAAAAGACAACACTGGTCAATTTATTGCCGTCTGTTGTGCCATATTTCCGGGAGGGGGAAAAAAAAAAAAAAGAAGCAGATACGAGGGTAAAAGCAGGGCTGTTTTTCTGATCTCTCGCCGGCAGCGGTGAAAGACTTTTAATCGACTGTCCGTACTTCTTTCAACCCGACCAATGAAAGTTCAGAGATAACGCAGCCCTCGAATCGAATTAAAGTGACGAGCCAGGTTCGGTCTTAACAGGTTGACGAGCGCCGCCTCTGTAAATAGGTGTACACCTTGACACAGTGGTCCCAGCAATCTAAGACCAGGAGCTGTCCTTTGTGTGTGACGGCCACTCCGACGGGACACGTCAGTCCCTCCTGAATCAGAATGTTATAACCACCTTCTTTGGGAAACTGCAGGATTTCCTTTCGGCCGCTATCCGTCACCAGCAGGTCCCCGTTGGCGTCCACGCACATTCCCGTGATGCACCGGAAATCCTCGGTTTCGGCGAAGAAGTGGCTGAGCTGTTTCCCGAGCTGGCCGTCTGTCCCGACCGACCCGATGGAGAACCCTCCTTCCAGGTGGTGCTCGTTATGCCTGTTCTCGATGTTCAGACCTAATCCTTGCGTGAAGTAGACCGTCCCCGAAGAGTCACAAGTCACAAACTTAGGCCTGACCGCTGAGCACAACCTGTTGTAGTTCACGACACCGACGTTTCGATCCACCGCCAAGCACCAGAGCTTGCCTCCTTCCACATCAGACACGACAAACTGCCCAGAAGGCATGGCGGCGATCCCCCATGGCTTGATCAGTTGGTTCTTGTGGCAGGCGATGCAGTGCCCGTCCGTCGTGTAGACCTTGACAGAATTATCATAGTTATCCGTGACGCCGATGAGTCCCTGAGGGGTAATAGCGATGGACAGAGGAATGAGATTGGGAAGGTCGGCGCCTAGGAAGCTCAAGACAAAGTTGTCGATGCTGCTCGGGTTGCGGCGGATCTCGCGCTGGAAGCCCTTACGGTTGAAGATCTGAATTCGATAGTTGCCTCGGTCTGCCACCAAAACATCCCCCTGAGGAGTTACGCAGATGCTCACTGGCAGGTTAAACATACCCGGGAGGTTCCCTTTGCACCCCATCTTCTTTACAAACTGACAAAACTGACCTCCGGATGCTCCCCCTGTCGCAGGTCCACCCCCATCCACGGATTTGGATTTGAAGCTGCCTGGTGAAGCACAAACTGCTTCCTCTACGGTGCTCGTCATATCAACGTCACGATACACATCTACAGGGGCGGCGGTGACAGTGACGGCAGCAGCGGCAGCGGCGGCAGCAGCTAACTCGTGACCATCATCTTCATCCGTGTTAATGGTACACTGCTTGGTCATCAGCTGCCCAACATCTAACGACTGCGGGTTCTCCGTTTTAACCAGCTCAGGTTCTTGCAGCTTTAGGAGTACGGGTATATTGCTTTTTACATCCAGCTCTTCTTCGTCGTTACCACCTGCCTCTTCTAGAAGAGCGGTGTCTGTCTGCTTGATCCTCATGGTCAAGTAGTCACACCTAGACACCACCTGGACCTCAGCGATGTTCAGGAGGTACATTTGCTCTTCAAGAATCTGAGAATTGAGCTTCTCTACCTCTGCCAGGGATGCCGCGAAGGCGCGGCGCGATCGCCCGAGCTCCTCCTGAAGCTGCAGCTCAGCCCTCGCGTACTCCTGCTGCACCACTTTGTACTTCAGACGCAGGGATTTCGAAACGCTATCGATAGCCGTTTTCTTCTTCTGAATGTTAGCCATCGAGTCGCGAAGATTCGCCAACCGTCCACCGAGGTCTTTCCGGCGCTGTTCGGCGGCAGCACGGATGGTCCGAACGGTGTGTCCTTGATGCTCGTGACCTTCCACTTTGCAGGCATCGCACAGCACCACGGAGCAGTCGCAGCAGTACTGACGCGGCAGCCGGTTCTTGCACGACTTGCACATGAGGCCGGCCGCCGAGCCGCACGAGCTCGCGCAGTCGATGATCTTCAGCACCGTCAGATTGTCCGCCAGCTGGGAGATGCTGCTCATACGGGACACTTTACTGCAAAACGGGCATCGCACACCGTTAATGGTGCTCGCCAGGAGCTTCTCTAGGCACTGCCGGCACACCGAGTGGCCACACTGGAGCAATTTGGGTCGGAGCTGGTCCTGATTGTACGTTTCGAGGCAGATGGGGCACTCCAGCACCTCTCGCACCAGGTCTGGATCCAGGCATGATGCAGCTGCCATGGTGCATTTCACAAACTACGGATTAGAAAACAAAAGTGCTTCATGTCAAAGGTAATCGCATTTCCTGGACTCGGGTTTTAAAGCAATAGTTCGGGATTTTTGACATGAATCTGTATGGCATCCCCGTCAACAGTGTCGTGCAAATACACTGACTTACCCCCGACAGCATCCTGTGAGTCCAGTTCTTGTCCAGACAAAAGTAGTCCGGCAAGTTTGTTGGGGTCACGAAAGTAAAACGTTTTTCTTCTCAAAACAGTACGTGCTCAAAAGAGTGATATATTTGCATCACAAAACCATTGCCAAATAAAAAGTCAGACCTTGCAATTATTTGGCGCTATATTTTGTCTCCCTCGGTATCACTGCGCGCTGTCACGTTGACATCTGCGCAGGAATCAACACCTTTCCCATTGTTTGGCAGTGATTAGGAGTTCAGATCAGCGGTGCTAACAAGCTAATTTGAGAGCAAGAACAGCGACAAATTTATCACCTTCTATAACCTATACAATAATATATATTTGTGAAAATGGTGCGCACTTGCGACTATCCAGGCTGTAGCAACAAA
This sequence comes from Neoarius graeffei, assembly GCF_027579695.1. Lineage (NCBI taxonomy): Eukaryota > Metazoa > Chordata > Actinopteri > Siluriformes > Ariidae > Neoarius > Neoarius graeffei. The sequence goes on from NC_083596.1 coordinate 5,305,347, forward strand.
GATGTGGCTGAATCTCCGCACACATTTCACCGTTTTCCCATGACGGACGTGCCACTGAGGAAACTTTGGCTTGTTGCTCTGGGCTTCCATGTGGACTCCAAACAGGCAAAGGTATAAAAGCGGTTCCAGCTTCACCTTCTTCCACTTCTCTGTCCACCCTCTCTCTCTGCCCGTTCTAACTCCATCTGGCGAATTTCTTCATCTGTATATTCGGGTTCATAAAGATATCCCTTTGGCTGTGAGATGAAGTCAATGTTTTCAACGTCGCTGTCGTAGTCAGACATGTTGTCGCTAACTTTGCTAGCAGTAAACAATGAATGAAACAGCCGTGCCTGTCACCTGGCGGCAGCGCGCAGTGATAAGAAGGGAGAGAAAATAGTGCCAAGCGATTTCGAGGTCTGACTTTTTATTTGGCAACGGTTTTGTGATGCAAATATATCACTCTTTTGAACACGTACTGTTTTGAGACGAAAAACGTTTTACTTTCGTGACCCCAACAAACTTGCCGGACTACTTTCGTCTGGACCAAAACTGGACAAGAACCGGACTCACAGGACGCTGTTGGGGGTAAGTCAGTGTGTTTGCACGACACTATTGATGGGGATGCCATACAGATTCATGTCAAAAATCCCGAACTATCCCTTTAAACAGCAAACTACGGTTTGAGCAAATATTTATTAGTGGCTTTTTTTTTAATGACTAATAATTACAAAAGCCACTCCCTGTCATGGTCGAAGCCCATCATAGACTGTTTGTTTAAGTAAATAAATATAATTCATCCTGACATGCATTACTGCAGGATGTCTGGCTGAGTTGATTTGATTTTAATCCCCGACATGAGTTTTATTCTCCTCTCAAGATCCTGCTTTTGGTTTTTAAACTCATTTAAATAAATAAATAAATAAATAAATACTGTTTTGTTTTTTACCTCAACAAACTAGCTAACACGATTACATAAGAGTGCTTCAATTACAGCATGAACGTGTGTATATTTAAAGCTTAAAAACAGTGATTAAAGATGTATATAAATATAAAAATAAATTTGGAGGCAGTGCTAATTAAACTTAGCTCTGTTCTTTTCTGCACACATCTATTATTGTGCTAGTTAGCAGCCATGCTAACACACTCCCTCAGAGCGCTCCTCATAACCGCGTAAAAATAACATGTCAAGTCGATTTAGAGTAAAATATACGCACGTAAATATCAATAAAACCTTGAATTTGTTTATAAAGCGAGTAAAAGCGTGTACCGCGGTGTGTTTTTGTGCACCTGAGAGCGCTTACCTCAGCTCAATGTCAGGCTCAGTGTGGCGGTGATGCAGCATCAACAACCCGAGCACTGCGGAGCTGACGTCATCCGGGGCTTTAAGTAAGATCCCGCCTACCGGCTGATGCGATTGGTGCAGAATGTGTTCAGTTCCTATGCGCTGATTGGTCTAGACATCGATCCTTCATATTGGTTTTTTTTTTTCTCCCCCAGCTCCTTTCTGTTATTCTGGGAGCTGCAAGCCAGACTTCTCATCTCAAGAAACAGGAGCTACAGGGTCAGCCTTTTTTGTTCAGAGTTTTAGGGCGTATTCACACCTACGTTGTTTGGTCCGAACCAAATTTCCCTTGGTCCGGACCTTTTGGGTTGGTCTGAATACAAACCACCGAACTCTGGTCCGGACCAAACAAGCGGACCGAGACCGAGCTGCAAGGTCGGACTCGGTCCGGACCAAAGGAACCCTGGTGCGGATCTTTTGGAGGTGTGAAAGCAGACCGGACCTAATCCGACAATTTTGCTTTTTTGTACCTCGGGAGCTTCCGTCGTTTGTCGAGCATTATGGGAAACAGAGTCTTGACACTCCACCGCAAAGCGCAAACACTGTTTCGGTTGTCAAGGGAACCTTAGGCCAAGTTTACATCTGTCTCGTTTTCTTCGCGGATGCACATTAAAACGCCGGGAAACGGGAATCCGCCAGGGTCCACGTATTCAATCCAGATCGTGTCTGGTCCGGTGCTGTGTAAACATTGAGAATACGCGGATACGCTGTGCTGAGCTCTAGCTGGCGTCGTCATTGGACAACGTCACTGTGACATCCACCTTCCTGATTCGCTGGCGTTGGTCATGTGACACGACTGCTGAAAAACGGCGCGGACTTCCGCCTTGTATCACCTTTCATTAAAGAGTATAAAAGTATGAAAATACTGATGCAAATACTGCCCATTGTGTAGTTATGATTGTCTTTAGGCTTGCCATCCTTCTACTTGCAAGTGGTAAGTGACGCGCATGCCCGACATGCACTGAGATCACACACACAGTGGCTCAGTCCCGAATCACTGCTCGTGCACTTCACTCGCGCGCTCTGTGAGCTGCGCAGGGCCGGAGTGCGCACCCTCCAGAGGGCACTCGCTGTTCAGGGCGGAGTGATTTGGAGCGCAGGATGCCTGCGGAGCCGAGCGTATCCGTGTATTGGCGTTGCTGTGTGCACGCGAATCGTGTATTGGTGTTGCTGTGTGCACGCTAATCGTTTTAAAAACGTTAATCTGATGATCCGCTGATACGGTCTAATATAAACCCCACCTTACAACAGTCGTTCAGTCATTCAGACCAGTGGTAGGCTAGACTACAGAGTACAAAAAATGAGTAGGGGGCAAACGTGGGCCGAGGAAGAAACGCGTACCCTTGTGGATATATGGGCAGATGTCCACATATCTGAGCTTTTGGAGAGAACACACAAAAATGACGACGTGTTTGCTGTATTCAGTGAGAAAATGAAGGAGAAGGGGTTCACGCGCTCCCCAGAACAATGTCGGCTAAAAGTGAAGAAACTCCGTCAGACCTACATTAAAATCAGGGACATTCTTTCAAAAAGTGGCGGTACTAGCGACTTGCGTGAAGAGCCAGAACTGTCACAACATGATGTGCGCTCATCAGCGCTATCCTCCGTGACTACTTTTGAACTTAACACTTTGTGCGCGTGTCGTCTCTGACCAATAGCTGAACGACCTCAGGGCACGTGGCTTTGTTGACAGATTTTGGTCCGCTTACTAAAATGTACAGTGTGAAAGCGAACCGCACCAAAATGAAAAAATAAAAAAAACATTTGGTTCGGACCAAAGCAAGTGAACTATCGAACTATCCTGGTCTGAATGCACCCTTAATTTTCAAGCTTTTAAAAGAACCTCAGATTTTTTAAGTGTATTTACTGTGGAGCTCTGCAATCCTAATGGCAATACAGTGGGTTGAACAGATACAGAATCAGAAAGTACTGATATGTAGTGACTCTGTGTCAGCTATTAGTTGCATTGGAAAAGGTTCGTCAAAAAGCAGACAGGATCTCATTTATGAGATTTTACTGATAATTAGTGAGGTGAAAAGAAGAGGGATAGAGGTGTCGTTTATATGGGTCCCAGCTCATGTAGGTGTCACATCTAATGAAAAAGTGGATAAATTAGCCAAGAAAGCTTGTCAAAGAGAGTCCATAGATGTAAATATAAAGTTATCAAAATCAGAGGGCAAAAGTATTGTGTGGCAAGAAACAATTTTAAAATGGCTATAGAGTTGGCAACAAGAAACAAAGGGTAGGCATCTATTCTCAATTACTAGTAGAGTAACTGACTCGGTTGTAAAAGAGGGAGTAATCGAAAGGAGGAAGTTATTTTTGCAAGGTTGAGAATTGGGCGTACATTTTTAAATAGCACTTTGTTTTTATTGGGAAAGCATTAGAATGGTCTGTGTTCTTGTAAGGAATCTGAGACAGTTCATCATGTCATACTCTTTTGCAGAAATTATGACAGTCAAAGACAGGAACTGCTCGCACAGATGTGTGGACTTGGTTTGGAAGAGGTGACGTTGAAAAGCATTTTAGAAATAGGATCAAGTGGAAAGGGAAGACGATTTTTCTTAAAGTTTTTATTGGACACTGGGCTATATAGTAGGATATAGTGTAATTGGGCCTTAAAGGAACAGTCCACCGTACTTCCATAATGAAATATGCTCTTATCTGAATTGAGACGAGCTGCTCCGTACCTCTCCGAGCTTTGCGCGACCTCCCAGTCAGTCAGACGCAGTCAGACGCGCTGTCACTCCTGTTAGCAATGTAGCTAGGCTCAGTATGGCCAATGGTATTTTTTGGGGCTGTAGTTAGATGCGACCAAACTCTTCTGCGTTTTTCCTGTTTACATAGGTTTATATGACCAGTGATATGAAACAAGTTCAGTTACACAAATTGAAACGTAGCGATTTTCTATGCTATGGAAAGTCCGCACTATAATGACAGGCGTACTAACACCTTCTGCGTGCTTCGGCAGCACATTGATATCTGAGCTCTGTATCAATGCGCTGCCGAAGCGCGCAGAAGGTGTTAGTACGCCTGTCATTATAGTGCGGACTTTCCATAGCATAGAAAATCGCTACGTTTCAATTTGTGTAACTGAACTTGTTTCATATCACTGGTCATATAAACCTATGTAAACAGGAAAAACGCAGAAGAGTTTGGTCGCATCTAACTACAGCCCCAAAAAATACCATTGGCCATACTGAGCCTAGCTACATTGCTAACAGGAGTGACAGCGCGTCTGACTGACTGGGAGGTCGCGCAAAGCTCGGAGAGGTACGGAGCAGCTCGTCTCAATTCAGATAAGAGCATATTTCATTATGGAAGTACGGTGGACTGTTCCTTTAAGTAGGCATCAATCCTGTAGATGGCAGCAATGCAACTATTTGGATGCCGGCTGCCGTAAAACTCCAAAGAAGAAGAAGAAGAAGACTTCTCATCTCATTCTCATCCTGTTCTACAGGGTCGCAGGCGAGCTAGAGCCTATCCCAGCTGACTCCGGGTGAAAGGCGGGGTACACCCTGGACAAGTCGCCAGGTCATCACAGGGCTGACACATAGACACAGACAACCATTCACACTCACATTCACACCTATGGTCAATTTAGGCCCTGTCCACACGGCAACGGATTCGGGTGAATCTGATAAAATTGTTTATCGTTTCGGCCTGGCGTCCACACAGCACTGGCATTTTGGGTGCCCCAAAACGAAATCTTTTGAGAACGGGTTCCAGAGTGGAAAGATCTGGCAACGGCGCCGTTGCGAAGTCGTCTGGATGAGTAGAACGGATTTGTTTACGATGACGTCACAACCACATGTGCTTCACGCCGGGTAGAAGTGTAACGAACTCGATGCGCGTTGTCAACAAATCCTATAACTTGGTTCATGAAACGCGCTTACAAAATATTTTCACTGTGAATATTTATTGTGTAATGGTGCAAAGAGAGAGAGAGAGTGAGAGAATAGCCCTTAGGGCAGAGTCAATCCCGCCAGCAAAAATAGGGAAAAAAAAAGGAGCGATCTCACCTCTTCAGATGTTGGTTTAAATCCTACAATACATTCCTCAAAAAGGGCGTAGAAGAACAAATTAATCCATCAACGTGTAGCATTCAATTTATTCCGGACCATTAAAGATGCCGCCTTCCGCGTAGAATCATACGTCATCTTCGCCGCCATATTGGATAGGTCAAAGCGGAGAATAAAGATGCCTCATTCATGTGCTGCGTTTAACTGTACCAACAGGTTTACCGTCCAAACAAGATCGCAAACGGGATTACCTTTCACAGATGAGACTGGAAAAATACTTTTCATTGTATTTGGTCATTATAACGTAATTTTACGAACAGATTTTTCTGACTTTGTGGCTAATATGAAGTCTCGCGCATAATAGTTTATGCGCATGCGTCCTTACTACTTCTATTGTTCTGGTGTCTCCGATGGGACCGTCTTACAGCGCACCTAGAGGTGTGGCATGCGTATTGCATCGTTTTCAGCAAGCGTTGCGTTGCCATATGTACCTGATATTTTACTGATCCGTTGCCCATGTGGACGCGATATATATATTTTTTTAAATCTCGTTGCTGTTGTCGTGTGGATGTAGCCTTAGAGTCACCAGTTAACCTAACCTGCATGTCTTTGGACTGTGGGGGAAACCGGAGCACCCGGAGGAAACCCACGCGGACACGGGGAGAACATGCAAACTCCGCACAGAAAGGCCCTCGCCGGCCACGGGGCTCGAACCCGGACCTTCTTGCTGTGAGGCGACAGCGCTAACCACTACACCACCATGACAAAAAGTTTATTTTAGGCCATCCTTAAAAAAAAAAAAAATCCGTTTCCTGTCCACTGGGTGAGCAAAAAAAAAAAAATATATATATATATATATATATATATATATATATATATATATACACGGTATATGGATGAATAAGAAATCGCAATGCTGTGTTTGCTTTTTCTTTCAGTACTTTTTTATTACAAAAGCAGACACATTTAATAAAATGACAGTTTAATCAACTGAAACTTGTACAAAAACTTTAAGTTAGCATTTTAAATGCTGACTGCAACATTTGCAAAACTTTTACAAAGGTACTTAAAATGTCCGACACACGGACTTTTTGTAGTTCTAAATCGACCGTTCGGCCTAGTTCGGATGAAATGACACTATTAAAATGATCACTGAATGATTTGTTTTTCTGAATCTTTTCTATTTTGTTGTTCGCTAGAATACCATTTTGCGATTTCACACTTAAGCAAATGTTTGAAAACTCCGGATCTCCTTCCTTCATGGTGGCTGCCGTTTTTTTGTGCTGCACGGCGCATGCACAGAGTAAGGGAGAGTATTGCCGCTTTTCCACTACAAACGCGGCTGAGCCGTGCCGTGCTGAGTCGAGCTGAGTCGAGCTGAGTGGGGCTGATGGAGTTGCATTTCGACTACAACCGCGCTGAACCGTGCTGGCTGGAAGTGGGTGGACACACTGGGTGGAGTTAGCGAAAGTGGGTGGATGTCACGTGATGTCGTTAAGCAGCGCAAACAGTGACATCAGTGACCTTTTAAGCGGTAGTCTCACGACCCGAATAGTAAACAATAAACATGGAAGACATGGAGTCGTTAGTGTTGCTGGTCTTGGTGCTGTGGCTTGTTGTCACCGACAACGCCAACAGATACTGACTGGCAAGAGCGTATAGATGAGGCGAGACGCATAAGGCTTCAGAAATTCTCGTAATTCGTAATTCTTCTTCTTCCGGGTTTACAGTGTTTACAGATCCCAGCGTGCTCGCGGGGCGTGTGTGGGCATGTGAGGACACTCCTCCTCACCAATCAGTGCACAGGGGAGTGTCTGCTCACGCCCCCAGCCTCACTCAGCTCGGTTTGGCTCGCTTCAGCCCCACTCCAAAACCGTGCGAGTTTTAGGGGCTAAGCAGGGCTGAAGCGAGCTGAGTCGTGCTGTTTTTTGGTAGTCGAAACGCGAGCCGTGTCGGGCTGAAGTGAGCTGAAGCGAGCTGAAGTGAGCTGAAAAAGGGTAGTGGAAAAGGGCCATAACTCATCCGCGGTCCCGACATGCGGTGTGTGTGTGTGTGTGTGTGCACGCACTCTGCGGAGGCAGTAGTGTGTCGGGACCGTCGGAGGGGACAGAAGCAGAGATGACGCTTATTTTGTCTCCGGTAAACCAGTCTTCTCTCGTTCAATTACGTGCTGGCATCAAAAGACACCGTTGGATGTAAATGAACCCAAACTGAGTGGTTGGAGTGTATTTTCATACACAAATGGAGAAATGTTCGCCGAGTGTGTAATTGTGCAGCCCCACTGCAGACCGTTGTCGTTGTTAATTCATAGCATGCTCAGCTGCGTGAATGTGTCATGCACTGAAAATAAGAGGATTTACAAGCCAGGAACGCCTCATGATGCAATACGCAAGAAAAGAAAGAAGATTTACTACCATTTTACTTTGTATTTGAGTAAAGTGAATAAATAAATGGTCTGTGGAAAATACATGTAATCCTGGGAACTGCGTGCACAGGAGTTTATTTTGTGCTTGCTCCGCCCCCGGCTGCTCCTTATTTGTCATGGCTGGCTAGTATGAGCCTTAGTGGAAAGCCCTGGGAATGCGGAAATATCAAGTTCGAGTTTCGATTTACGAACCTGAAAAAAATGTTGAAAAACCGGCATTAAAAAAAAATTTTCAACCACACAAACGGCACTCACCCGGCCGGTGGACCGGAAACAGAACGTTTTTTAATAATGGCCTTACATCCACAAGTAATAAAAAGCTACAGAGGAAATAATTATTGCAATTTTGTTCAAATCTACACAGATTCTTCAAAGACTACAGCTAACAGAATTGGTCTCTCATTCATAGTTCCAGAAATTTGAAACAAATCAGTGATGGCTTATCTACAGTATGTGGTGGTGTAAATGGTTAGCATGGTCGCCTCACAGTAAGAAGGTTCTGGGTTCGAGCCCAGCAGCCGACGAGGGCCTTTCTGTGCGGAGTTTGTATGTTTCCACCGCGGGTTAAAGTGCATATCACGGGTGAATTCAAGATCAATGTAATTCTCCTATTTTATATTAAACTTTGATCAAATATCTGTAACATTCTGCATTCTCTGCAATTTTTTTACCTTGCGCAATACCAGAAAAATTCAGTTGAAATCGAGTCATTTGAGGCGAATTGGTCTGCCTCTGAAAAAACTTTGCATTTGGATTTCCCGGCAAACATTGATTTTCGTGACGTCGCGTGCGGGACGCCTCCCTCTGAATCCTACGTCAGCGCTGGTTTGTTTATGAGAAAACGACCTGGTGGTTTTCTGCAAATTTCTTCAACGTTATCACGTAATTATTAAAATGGTTAACAGATGTATCGTAGGAGGGTGTACAGTAGCAACACCAATCTTGATGGGATTAGCACTCATCGTTTCCCAAAAGACTGGACAATGAGAGAGAAACGGGAGCGCTTGGTCTACACAGGCTGTGCACTGAAACCGTGCAAAGCTCGCACAGCCTGCTGGCGCTTCCGCAGGTGACGTCACGGATCTGGCTCCAGACTCCCTTGGGATTTTTCCAGACGCGTTTTGTTATTTTATTTTTTCTGCTGTAGACAGATGGCCTTGTGCAAAATTACCCTTCTGGATGAGTGTGTAAAGGGACAGACTTTCATATTAAAAAAAACAAAATTGGTCCAGAATATGCCCTTTAATATGGGACGGCCTTGGGCTGAGGTGCTCTTGAGCGAGGCACCGAACTCCCAACTGCTCCCCGGGCGCTGTTAGCATGGCTGCCCACTGCTCTGGGTGTGTGTGTGTGTGTGTGTGTGTGTGTGTGTGTGTGTGTGTGTGTGTGTGTGTGTGCGCTCATCGCTCACGTGTGTGTGCATGCGTGTGTTCACTGCTTCAGATGGGTTAAATGCAGAGAGGAATTTCACAAGTGTGTGATGAATAAAGTTGTACTTTCTTTCTTTCTTTCTTTCTTTCTTTCTTTCTTTCTTTCTTTCTTTCTTTCTTTCTTTCTTTCTTTCTTTCTTTCTGTATATACAAAGGAGATGCTGCCAATTTTGTTAGCATTTCAGTAGGTAGAAGACGTGAGACCATCGAGAACAGTAATATGCCTTTACTATTTTCTGTAGTTTTATGTTTTTTAAAGTTTTTTTTGTTTATTTTTATTATAGTTTTTTTATTACCTATTATATTTTTATATAGTATTTTATGTAGTATTTACATTGTATTTTTTACATAGTTATATAGATTTGATTAGATTTTCTGGATGAAGAGCCAAAATTGTATTCGGAAAGCTGGAAATAAACCATTAAAAAAAAAAAAGCTCTGATTCCAGTGCTTCATTAACCAGCTTAAAGGACATGGGACATGAAACATAAATGCACGCTATATCAGTTTCTTTCCATTAAAAATATGAAATAATTGCATCAACAAATACAAAATTATCTATTAAATTCAGCAAAATCGTTATACTCGTGATGATTATATGGCATTTCTGCTCGAGCTCCGATATGCATATTTTACAACCGGAAGAGCCGCTGTCACGTGATCATACGTCACAAAAACTTTCGGGTACAGCACAAGCGGGTAGATGAATATGAAGTGTGAATCGTGATGATGACGAATGCGACAAAATAGTTTTTGTGTCTTGGATGACAAGAAAATTGTTTCGTTTTTAGAGTGTTTAACGTACATCATGGTGTATTGCGACCTCCCAGTCAGTCAGACGCGCTGTCACTCCTGTTAGCAATGTAGCTAGGCTCAGTATGGCCAATGGTATTTTTTGGGGCTGTAGTTAGATGCGACCAAACTCTTCCACGTTTTTCCTGTTTACATAGGTTTATATGACCAGTGACATGAAACAAGTTCAATTACACAAATTGAAACGTGGCGATTTTCTATGCTATGGAAAGTCCGCACTATAATGACAGGCGTACTAACACCTTCTGTGCGCTTCAGCAGCGCATTGATACCTTCACTCGGAGTTGTACCATTATTTTTTAGACAGGGCGGACGGACCAGGGCATTCGCCCGCCTGGCCGTGCCCGACGAGGAGCGCTCTTGGCCGGCTTGGGAGGCAGACGGCAGCCCCTCCTGGAAGTGTGGTTTTACCATGGGCCTCATGCGGTAAGGATTAGTATTATAATTTTGGGTGTATCAATTATTGATTATCATAATTCTGACTCGTTTCGCCATTTTGAATGTTTTCATCTCGGACTCTGGAAGCACTGTATCTCAATCAATCTCGAAAAATATCAGCAAAAAAAAAACTAGCTTGCAATGGACTTTAGCTAGATCTATGATGAACTTTCAATGTATGATACAAAAATAATACTTCTTTCAACAGATCATTAGCCTTTGAGCAGAATTGTTTTTAACTTACCAGGAAGTGTTATCGAGCCGACCGCTTTCAGTTTCATGGGGATTGAATGAACTCTCACTCTCAGAATCATCTGACCCGTCAGAGTAAAGACAAGATCCATGTTCATGTGAATTTCCAGCTATCGGTTCGAATTGATAGGGTCTAACTTCACATCTCTGTGAAACATTGGGAATGTCACTGTCGATGGTGTCCATTTCGGTAACCTGTTTACATTAGATTCCCAAGCGCTGGCTCCTTGGAAAGTTTTTGTGACGTCACGGGTCACGTGACCGCTTAGCTAATTAACGAATCATTGTTTTACGCTGATGTATAAAAAAGTTGAATAATGTGATGATTTTCACATTTTTGACGCCCTGCAGTGATTTAGATGGCATTTCTTATGTCCTTTATGCATAATTATACCCAGAAGAAAATCCATGTCCCATGTCCTTTAAAGTCACTCAGACAGCAGGCCAGGTGTTCTAAAAGAGATACAACAAACACCATACAGGATTCAAATAATGGGATTGAATGTGACACTAGTTTGGACACCAGCACATATAGGACTGGAAGGAAATGAAAGAGCAGACAAATCATATTGACATCCGAGTCCCCTTCAGTAAAACAGAAATGAAGACTGTAATTCAGCAAAAGTTGAAAGAAAGGTGGCAAGAACAGGAAGATGGTTTTATGGAATTCAAAGAAAAGTAGGTGTGATGAGAAACACAAGGAGAGAAGAAGCGGTCGTATCTAGGCTGTGTTTTGGTCCATCCATCCATCCATCCATCCATTATCTGTAGCCACTTATCCTGTCCTACAGGGTCGCAGGCAAGCTGGATCCTATCCCGCTGAGAGAGGCGGGGTACACCCTGGACAAGTCGCCAGGTCATCACAGGGCTGACACGTAGACACAGACAACCATTCACACTCACATTCACACCTACGCTCAATTTAGAGTCACCAGTTAACCTAACCTGCATGTCTTTGGACTGTGGGGGAAACCGGAGCACCCGGAGGAAACCCACGCGGACACGGGGAGAACACGCAAACTCCGCACAGAAAGGCCCTCGCTGGCCACGGGACTCGAACCTGGACCTTCTTGCTGTGAGGCGACAGTGCTAACCGCTACCCGTGTTTTGGTCATACAGGATTAAATGCCACTTTATGTACAATAAGGAAATATGATAGAGGAAGTTGTGAATTTTGTGGTCAGGAAGGAACAATATAACATCTTTTGATTTACTGTCCAAAATATGAAACGATGAGAAGGGAACTGAGACTGAACCTTGGAAAACTTAAGTTAAATTTGGATCTGCAGGATCTTTTACAAAGTTCTGGAGAGAAATGTTATTTATTTTTGTTTCAGTATCTCAGAAGAGTGAAATTGATGGAGAGAATTTACATTTTTTTCTTCCTTTTTTAATTTTTTTTTTTTTAAGACAAGATATATAGTTAGTATTCTGATCCGCACTCCTTACCAGTTGGTGGCGGTAATGCACCAAAATGTTGTTTGCCAACCGCCATAAAACACCAAGAAGAAGAAGATGACTTATTACACTTTATATATCTATATTCATTTTAACAATAACTCCATCTTAGAGCAAGACAAACACTAGACTGGAAGTAAATATGATTCCTTTTATTGAACAAGCAAGCAAACATGGAGGATGTAATTAAAGGACATAGGCTACAAATGAGCCTAATATTTATTTATTTATTTGTTTGTTTGTTTAAATATATTTAATATAATTATATGCACAAAAGCATACATATATAAATGTATTTAGATCCTGCCAGTCTGTTGGTTTAGAGTTCAATTTTAGTGAATTTTAGTTTCGATAATTCTTTCAGTTTGTTTGTTTGTTTGTTTTTAATGGAAGATGTGTAGGGTATATGCAAATGGGTCTATTGATGTGTTTTATTTGTACATATAATATGTTTTAATATTTTGATGTTAACATATTTCTTATCTTAGAGCAAGAAAAATGGAACCTTAATATAAATGCATCAGTTTTATAATAATATTATTTATTTATTTATTTCTCATACATTCCAAAAAATTCCCAATGCCTTTCCATATATATTTATATACATACACATAAAATCAAATGAGAAAAATATATGAAAAGAAACGTGTATGAATTAAAACGTTTAATATATATATATATATATATATATATATATATATATATATATATATATATATATATAAAATTAAGTTCCCTCATTAATATAAATAACAAAAAGTCAAATATTTAAATCAGAAAGAAAAGTCTTAACTTGCCTTTTGACTTTATAAAAGACATCAACAAACAAACAAATGAAGCTCTATTGTTTTATGTATTAATAATGCCGTAAGTTGATAAAATGTCGGTGTCTTCTGTCAGTATATTAATTTATAATTTCAATATTCTTTTTTTTTTTTAAGTTCTTCGAGAGCAGCTGAGTGCACTGTATTTATATTCCATCCATCCCTTATCTGTAGCCGCTTATCCTGTTCTACAGGGTCGTGGGCGAGCTGGAGCCTATCCCAGCTGACTATGGGTGAGAGGCGGGGTTCACCCTGGACAAGTCACCATGTTATTGCAGGGCTGACATGCAGAGACAAACAACCATTCACACTCACATTCACACCTACGCTCAATTTAGAGTCACCAGTTAACCTAACCTGCATGTCTTTGGACTGTGGGGGAAACCGGAGCACCCGGAGGAAACCCACGCGGACACGGGGAGAACATGCAAACTCCGCACAGAAAGGCCCTCGCCGGCCACGGGGCTCGAACCCGGACCTTCTTGCTGTGAGGTGACAGCGCTAACCACTACACCACCATGCCACCGTGATAAATCGTAATTTAGATTGCATTGCTATTTTGCTGACATGAATGACGTGATCCTGCATCTTCTTGCTGTGAGGCGACAGTGCTAACCACTACACCACCATGCCGCCCTGTATTTATATTATTTATTTTAATTATATAATGTTAGTTATAATAATACAGAGAAAACCACATCCCTCATCAAGAAAATTATTTTCAACAAAAACACATGTGCTACTATTATTCCTCCACATTTAATACTTTGTACAGCTTCCTTTGCACAGAGTCTCTCCGTAAGATTTTATAAGATTGGAGATACAGAGCAGGGCGTCTGAGCCCGTTCCTCTTTCCCCAGTCTCTCCAGATCATCCAGGGTCCTCGACCCTCTCTTGTGCTCTCTCCTCTTCGGGTTTTCACTGGGGTTCAGCTAAGGGGACTGAGATGTTCAGGGCAGAAGCTTGATTCAATGCTCAGTGAACCATTTTTGTGTTGATTTGGACGTTGGATCATTGTCCTGCTGGAAGATCCAATGACGACCCAGTTTTAGTTTCCTGCCAGAGGCAGCCAGGTTCTGATTTTAAAGGTCCTGGTCTTTCATGGAGTCCATGATGCCATGGACCCTACCAAGGTTTCAGGGTCTTTGGAGGAAAAGCAGCCCAAAATAGCACAGAAACTCCACCATATTTTCCAGTTGGGATCGGGTTCTTTTCATTATACCCATCCTTTTTTTACACCAAACCCACTGTGAGTGTTTATTGCCAAAACGCTCCATTTTTGTTCCATCAGACCATAGAACACGGTTCCAGTCAAAGTTGTAGTAGCGTTTCACAAACTTCAGGTACTTATGTTTGTGGTTAACTGACAGAAGAGGCTTTTTGCTGGAACCTTCTAAATAATCTGTTGGCATGGAGGTGGAGTCTGATGGTGGTTTTGGAGACTCGGAAACCCCAAGATTTAACTTTTTCTTGGAATTCACCAACAGTGATCCTTCAGGATTTTTTTTCTTGCCTCTCTTACTCTCCTCCTCACTGTACATGGGGCAAAATTAACTTGGCTCGTCTTCCAGGCGAGTGTGTAACAGTTCCAGTTGGTGTCCACTTTTTGATTTTTGCCCTCACAGGACACTGGAAATGGACATTTTCAGGCGAGGAGCTATTTTTTTTATAACCATTCCCTGACTTATGAAGGTCAACACACTTCTCCTTCATTTGGTTTGTGTGTCTCTTATGTTGACGTTGAGGGAATTTGGCCTTTGTGTCACCTCATATTTGTTCCCCAGTTAATCAGGAATTCATGGATTACAGCTCGAAAGTTCCTACACACTCCAATCAACTCAGAAATACTGGACAATTTAAATGGAAATGTGCTTCATTTATTTATGTTGTCTTCTTGATGAGGGATTTGTTTTTCTTTATATAAATAAGTTTATTTCAATTAAAAGTTGGATTTTTTCTCTTTTTTTTCAGTATGAGATGAAGCAACTTCACGAAAAGGTGGATTTTTTTCTAACCCTT
Organism: Neoarius graeffei; assembly: GCF_027579695.1. Taxonomy (NCBI): domain Eukaryota; kingdom Metazoa; phylum Chordata; class Actinopteri; order Siluriformes; family Ariidae; genus Neoarius; species Neoarius graeffei. The sequence continues at coordinate 5,320,352 of NC_083596.1, forward strand.
TTTGTTGGTCTTTACAAGATGGACAATAATCATGGAGGGCCCTGTATCTATAGTGTCATCTCATCTCATTATCTGTAGCCGCTTTATCCTGTTCTACAGGGTCGCAGGCAAGCTGGAGCCTATCCCAGCTGACTATGAGCGAAAGGCGGGGTTCACCCTGGACAAGTCGCCAGGTCATCACAGGGCCGACACATAGACACAGACAACCATTCACACTCACATTCACACCTACGCTCAATTTAGAGTCACCAGTTAACCTAACCTGCATGTCTTTGGACTGTGGGGGAAACCAGAGCACCCGGAGGAAACCCACGCGGACACGGGGAGAACATGCAAACTCCACACAGAAAGGCCCTCGCCGGCCCCGGGGCTCGAACCCGGACCTTCTTGCTGTGAGGCGACAGCGCTAACCACTACACCACCGTGCCGCCAGTATCTATAGTGTTATTTTTATTATTTAAATTTTAACATAGAGACTAACTCTATATTAGAGAATGATAAACACAGGGAAAGGCAGCAGGGAAAATATTTTAGTCTTATGATGATGATGATTTTAGTCATAGTAATAACTAGTACCGTTTCTTAATAATAATAATAATAGTAATAATAATAATAATAATCTCATCTCATTATCTGTAGCCGCTTTATCCTGTTCTACAGGGTCGCAGGCAAGCTGGAGCCTATCCCAGCTGACTACAGGCGAAAGGCGGGGTACACCCTGGACAAGTCGCCAGGTCATCACAGGGCTGACACATAGACACAGACAACCATTCACACTCACATTCACACCTACGCTCAATTTAGAGCCTACATCTAATCTTTTTTTTTTAATATTTGACTGGATCTCCCTCCCTCGATGTGTTTATACTGCAATTCAGTTTCCTGCCTCCAGATGGAGGTAAAGATCTGCCTGAAAAATATCAACACACCAGAATATCCAGTGTAAAGTCTCATCTCATCTCATTGTCTCTAGCCGCTTTATCCTTCTACAGGGTCGCAGGCAAGCTGGATCCTATCCCAGCTGACTACGGGCGAAAGGCGGGGTACACCCTGGACAAGCCGCCAGGTCATCACAGGGCTGACACATAGACACAGACAACCATTCACACTCACATTCACACCTACGCTCAATTTAGAGTCACCAGTTAACCTAACCTGCATGTCTTTGGACTGTGGGGGAAACCGGAGCACCCGGAGGAAACCCACGCGGACACGGGGAGAACATGCAAACTCCGCACAGAAAGGCCCTCGCTGGCCCCGGGGCTCGAACCCAGGACCTTCTTGCTGTGATGCGACAGCGCTAACCACTACACCACCGTGCCGCCACCCAGTGTAAAGTAAACTCCAGAATTGTTGTTGATGTTGTGTTGTTCAATCACAGATTAGATCAAGCCGTCCATCTTTTTTTTTAACTCAAACTCAAGCTTTGAGCAACGTCCCAACTCTAACAGACAAACCAGTCCCATTAATTTCCCTCTTTACCCAGTATGTATGTACCCAGTATGTACCCAGTCATGTTAATGTTTCCTGTAGCTTGTGGTGAATACTTTCTGCTCAGAAGGGAAAGCAAAGTGGAAGTGTGTTGTGGTGTCTTACATGTGGTGGATGTGTGGAGTATGTTGTAGTGGCAGCACGGTGGTGTAGTGGTTATACGGTCGCCTCATAGCAAGAAGGTTCTGGGTTTGTGGCTGGCGAGGGCCTTTCTGTGTGGAGTTTGCATGTTCTCCCTGTGGGTTTCCTCCGGGTGCTCCGGTTTTCCAGTCCAAAGACATGCAGTTAGGTTAACGTGGGGCGGCCTTGGGCTGAGGTGCCCTTGAGCGAGGTACCGAATCCCTGACTGCTCTCCGGGCGCTCTGGTGTGGCTGCCCACTGCTCTGTGTGTGTGTGTGTGTGTTCACTGCTTCAGATGGGTTAAATGCAGAGGATGAATTTCACTGTGCTTGAAGTGTGCATGTGACAAATAAAGGTTTCTTTTTAGACCACAAATGTTGCAATTTAAAATAAACCAATCATTTTGCTCATAATTCATCAGATCCAATTATCATAACGTGATCACATTTTATTTCACACATTCACTTTTTCGTCTCTTAATATCGTATATCTTACATTTTCTTTGACGTTCGTTGTAAGTTTGGAGATGTACCCAATCATGTTAATGTTTCCTGTAGCTTGTGGTGAATACGTTCTGCTCAGAAGTGAAAGCAAAGTGGAAGTGTGTTGTGGTGTCTTGTATGTGGTGGATGTGTGGAGTATGTTGTAGCTTCGTGATGCAGAGTGCACAGGCTTTGGCACCCAATGGATTTCATTTCACTTCAGCAGAACAAAGGGTGGAGCTGGAAACGAGTCATCTAGAAAAGGTGTACTGAGTGTTTTGTCATAATTTGTCAGAGTAAATATAATAAATGGAGGAGGAAGAAAAAGAAGATCTTTAATATCATTAATGCATCTCTTGCATATAACTTAAGGGCATGCTGTTTGGAAAATAATCAATGACAAGCTTGAAGTGTTTCCGTCTGTCTGAAACACCCTTTTTCTCAGCAACCACAAATCATAGACACTTGGTATTTGGTACCGAGCTTCAGCTTGGGGTTTTATACCATGGATACTGTTTTCAGGTCTGTCCCACATCGACTTCCTGTTTACCGACTGAATGTATTTCCGGAACATATAGGGTGGATTTTGATGCCTTTTCAAGAAGCAAAATGCTATTTCAAGATGACAGTTTACCAGGATGCTGTTTGAAATCCCTGGGGAGAGACACTGAGCTTTACTTACTTGTTTCAGGGTTCATTATTTGTTGAAGTCAACATTCATAATAAGTGTCCTATTCCTTCGATTGCTTGCATTCTGATATAAGCGAGAGCGGGGGGATACGTAAGTGAGCAGTAGCTCAGAGTTGATCTTGTTATTAATTAACTTAAGCTAGCAGCACCGGCGCAAATTGTTACTCTCACTCAGGATCTTTCTACATCATTGTTGTTGTTATTATTATTATTATTATCCTAATTTTTTAGGACGCTATTTCTCCCTCAGTTTTCAACCAGGGCGGCACGGTGGTGTAGTGGTTAGCGCTGTCGCCTCACAGCAAGAAGGTCCGGGTTCGAGCCCCGTGGCCGGCGAGGGCCTTTCTGTGTGGAGTTTGCATGTTCTCCCCGTGTCCGCGTGGGTTTCCTCCGGGTGCTCCGGTTTCCCCCACAGTCCAAAGACATGCAGGTTAGGTTAACTGGTGACTCTAAATTGAGCGTAGGTGTGAATGTGAGTGTGAATGGTTGTCTGTGTCTATGTGTCAGCCCTGTGATGACCTGGCGACTTGTCCACGGTGTACCCCGCCTTTTGCCCGTAGTCAGCTGGGATAGGCTCCAGCTTGCCTGCGACCCTGTAGAACAGGATAAAGCGGCTAGAGATAATGAGTTGAGATGAGATGAGTTTTCAACCAATCATCACCAAATTTCACATGAAGAATACCTCTGGGCTGAATTATGTTGCTATGACTTTTGGTGCTGATCTGGATCGCTGATCTGGAATGATCCATGAAAAACAGGATCTTTTTCAGTCAATTTTCATGATTTTTTCAATCAGTTTTTCAATATGCTCAGGGCGGCAGGAGCTTCAATTGGCAAAGGTCAGCTAACGCAAATTACTGTGGCTTTAGTCACAGTCTCTATCTAGTTACTCTTACACCACAGAAATATGCCAAGGCTCATGTTTTTAATTTATTTAATTTATTTAAAACATTGGGAAGCCATGGGCTAAAAGTTAGAGAAGCAGCTTTGGGACCAAAAGGTTGCCGGTTTGATTCCCTGGACCAGCAGGAGTGGGTAAAGTGCCCTTGAGCAAGGTATCTAACTCCCCTGGGCTGCCCACTGCTGTGGGTATATTGGGGTCTTGTTGTACGTCACCCTGGATAAGAGCATCTGCTAAATGCCTGTAATGTAATTTAAAAAAAGATATGTCTTTTTTTTTTAAATCCAAGTATATTTGCATTTAATTCTGTAGAATGGTAAATTAGTTCCTGTCCTGATTTCCAATATAGCATCTATAAACAGTCGTTTCCTGACCATCCTCTCTTTTCAGCCTTTTCTTGAAGGTAATAAGACCAAAAAACATAGCTTGTGATGTTACCAAGAAGCCGCAAAGTGTACATTCCTGTCTTTTCCTGTTATGGAAACTAAATGCAAAGCTCTGATGCTGGAAACTCATTGCATTAATGTTAAATAAACGGATGAGAGAAAACGTTACCACGTTAACAATTACACATGATTTGTTAAAACTGTTTATGTGGAGGATCTGCTGTACAAGTTCTTGTGAACGAGCTGTGACGAGAGAAACGATAAGGAGCATGTTCATAATATACAGCTTCACTGATGGGAGTAGAAAATGAATCAGCACCTTCTGGCTACTCAGAATTGAAATACCACAGTGCTGTACAAGTAGATGTAAGTATCGGTGAGGTTCACAGGTGATGATGATGATGCATTTCATCACCATGACACCATGTGTCATTAAACATGTGGCTTCATGATCACGTTGATCATCTCTTTCTGTCTCTGTCTTCCACAGAGGTGACGGAGCAAGTGAGCCGCAGAGACCTGAAAGCCGTACCCTTCATCACCTACCTGTCGGACCTGATGAAGACTCAGCTGCTGTCTGATGACCTGGTGGCTGGAGTGGAGATCCAGTGTCAGGAGAAGGGCAGCTGCCCGGCGGTGTGTCACCTGTGCAGGCAGGTGGGCAGAGACAGTCCCAGCCCCATGCCTGCGTTACTGGAGGTCAGCCGCTCGGTCCCACTCTACAGCCTCATACAGGACAACTTCACCAAAGAGGTGAGACGCACTACTGTAGTGAAACATCAACCAGATTAAAAAATATACAGTACTGTGCAAAAGTCTTAGTCCCCCTATATTTTTTTCATACAAACTTTGTTATAGATTTCTATTTTACAACTTCTACATTCTCCAGTCAAAACATTACAAAAACATTTTAGAGTTCCAAACTTTTTTTTTTCCAGGACAAAATTAAATGTTGTTGAAAAAAAGTTTGTATCTGAGCAGCATATTCCATAAGAGTGCACTTTTCAGATGAAAAAAGAAAACATAATGAAGGCTGCTGGGTTTTGGTGCAAAATGAAGAAGTGAGTGTGACAGTCAAAGTGTCCAGAAGAACTGGGGCTGGTTCTGGAAGATGCTCAGTAAAACCTACAGATCATTTCCGCATAAAACTGCACTCACTGGACCTCAGACTACTATTTTTTTTTTTTTTTTTTTTTAGGCAAAAGGTCGTCTCACACCAAATATTGACTTTGTTATATTGATTGATTACTGTTTATAGTATTTTTTTAATGTTGAAACATTTCATTTCATTATTTTTGAAGCCATTTTTAATCTACAGCATTTTTTTTATACATGCCTAAGACTTTTGCACACGACTGTATATACGGTACAATGTCATATACGAAAGATATAAATCACTTGGTGTTGTGCTTGCATAGGAAAATAATCAGCGGTGATGCGATGTAGCAGAGTCACTATTGCAACCTTGATGATTATTTTCCGAAACAGGAGGGTGTAAAGTGTTTTATTCCTTTTTATTAGCACAGCAGTTTGCCAACAATGTGACTTTTTTAAAGGATGGCATGTCATAGTTTTTATCCATTTATTTATAGCTTAAAGTGAGACGGCCTTTCTATTTCATAAAATTTAGTTCGCTCTGAAATGTGGTGATTGTGATATATGTTTATTTCTCTAATATCTGACAAAATATCAGGCCATTCTGTGGCTGGGAAGTTATTTAATTTGAGGGGATTAAAGCTAATAATGCGCATGAAATCGCTCGCTTCGTGCAGTCAAGCAGACAGAGGAAGTCCGTGTGCGCATGCGCAGGTTTACCTTCTTCTTTTGGGTTTTCCAGCAGCTGGCATCCACAGTGTTGCATTACTGCCATCTACAGGTTTCCCTTTGAGCGTGCACTGACAGTTCCATCATTCTGTCGCTAAACGAACAGCTGATCACACCGAGGTGCTCGCTAAGCGCTGATATTTATTAGTTTGGTCCTGCGTTTCCTTTCCTTCGTATATAACATAACGTCTTTTCTTCTCGCTTTCTTTCTGTTACTGTAGTCGCTCTTTCACGTTTCATTCGCACACTCACGTCCTCCATTTTTCTCTCCTGTTTCAAATTTGTATCCCACAATGCCTTGCGTGAACGGGGAAAGCCCACCACGTGATGCATGACATAGTATCTTGAATTGGGTCACGGTGAAGCAGGAAAAAATAGCAGAGAATTTAGCGCCACGCGGCCTTAAATTCATTAATTGTTCTATTTAAAAAAACTTATAAAATTGAAAGTCTGTGAACTTTCGGTCCACTAAACAAAAATAATTGGGCATCGGGGAAAATTACTTTCATGACCTACATAAAAAGGCGAGACCATCAGAGAAAGAACAAAAGTTAGACAGTTGAGAGAGAAGATACAAGAGAGCAGACTTTGGTGGTATTAACATATAGAAAGGAAAGATCCATCAGAAATAATTAGATGGGTAATGGAAAGAACAGAGATAGGGAAGAGACCCAGAGGACGCCCAAGATGGGGGGATCTTATCAAAGAGGATGCTCAGCAGGCTGACCTGACCCGGGTGAGTGATAGACAGAAATGGAGAGTGGCTATACGGAAACCCGACCCCCCTTGAGGGGATTATATGGGATGATGAAGAAGAAGAAGATGATTTTAAGGCTGATTCAAACAATGGAAGTGATCCTAAGTTTTTGATTCTTGTGGAAATTCCTTTCCAGAGTTTGGAGATGGTAAACTGAAAGGAAAATTTACCGTAATTTGTCTTGGCAGGTGGATGAACAATATTTCCCTTAGCTGCAAATCTGGTGTTGGCAGAATATTGTTTGCTAGCCATCCTGAGCAGATTTCTTAATGTTTTAGGAACTAGTGAGTTATTATTTACAATTTTATCCGCTAATACAGACGTATTCAATTTCTCAAAAGTTAAGATTCCAGGGATATTATATAAAGGAACAGGATATTCCCTTGGACTGGCAAAGAAAACATTTCTAATACGTTTATTTTGTATTGTTGAAATCCTAGTTACGTCGGATTAATAGGTATTACCCCATGCCAAAATACCATTACAGTCCCAATATTCAGCACTTTCTTGAAGTCTTGAATGAGGATGGGGTAATCACTTCATCGAGGTCATTGGGTGGACACACTTCCTCATTGGTGTTTCTTTGATGGGCTCACAGCACCTCCACAGGGCTCAACAGCGACACCTGGTGTCCCAAGTGTGCTCCTCATCTCATCTCATCTCATCTCATCTCATTATCTGTAGCTGCTTTATCCTTCTACAGGGTCGCAGGCAAGCTGGAGCCTATCCCAGCTGACTACGGGCGAAAGGCGGGGTTCACCCTGGACAAGTCGCCAGGTCATCACAGGGCTGACACACAGACACAGACAACCATTCACACTCACATTCACACCTACGCTCAATTTAGAGTCACCAGTTAACCTAACCTGCATGTCTTTGGACTGTGGGGGAAACCGGAGCACCCGGAGGAAACCCACGCGGACACGGGGAGAACATGCAAACTCCGCACAGAAAGGCCCTCGCCGGCCATGGGGCTCGAACCCAGACCTTCTTGCTGTGAGGCGACAGCGCTAACCACTACACCACCGTGCCGCCCTAGGATCCTTTCTTTTCAGCCAAATCCAATTGCTACTTTGCTGAGCAGCTTCTGATAATGACTTCACAGCTTGCTGGAAGGCCTGCCCTTGTACTCCCATCCCCTTCAGAAGCGTCCATCCAGCCATCCATTATCGGTAACTGCTTATCCTGTGCAGGGTCACAGGCAAGCTGGAGCCTATCCCAGCTGACTATGGGCGAGAGGCGGGGTACAACCTGGACAAGTTGCCAGATCATCACGGAGACAAACAACCATTCACACTCTCATTCACACCTACGGTCAATTTAGAGCCACCAGTTAACCTAACCTGCATGTCTTTGGACTGTAGGGGAAACCAGAGCACCCGGAGGAAACCCACGCGGACACGGGGAGAACATGCAAACTCCGCACAGAAAGGCCCTCGCCGGCCACGGGGCTCGAACCCGGACCTTCTTGCTGTGAGGCAACAGCGCTAACCACTACACCACCGTGCTGCCCTAAAGGCTTGTCACAAACACCTGAAAGTCCGTTTCACTTCAAGAAAAAGGCCAAAGACTGAAATGACAAAATACTCCAGCAGATGGCAGAAATGGTTTTTGCTCGATATGTGCTCAGGTCCAGGACATTGATTTCTCATTAGTGGGGTATTATGAATAGAGAAGATAAAGGGTAGACTGTGTGTGTATGTGTGTGTTTAGGTTACACATGCTTTCACTTCATCCCCCTCACAAACTGAGAAAATCTGACATATCTCTCCTCGAGGAGCAGACTCTTATTTAATTAGCAGCCCAGTAGCCACTGTATCTTCTGACTCACGGAGTTAATGAGGATATTAAATCGTGTTTGGAGCGGATCGCCACTGCTCTCGTTTTTCCGCTTCATTTCTCCCGGTGCTGACGTCTACGATGGAATTAGCCGGCGTCTGTTGTGCTGCTGTGAGTTACAAGGCAGATGCGGGAGTGACGCACTAACCAAACCAACCGCTTTGACAAATCTGACGACTTCAAAGCGTGGTGCGTCTCTTTCTGTTCTCCCTTCCTCCCTAGTGATCACTTGTGGTTGTGTGTGTGTGTGAAAGAGAGAGAGAGAGAGAGAGAGTTGGAGGCTGTCGTGCCTGCACAAATGACTGTCACCAGTAACAAGAGGCTCGACGGGAGCGAAAGGCGAGCAATCAATATCAGACAGTCCCTAGTGGGAGACTGTCGATAGGTAAACAAACAGAAGAGCATGGCATCCCCCCTGCACTCACACACACACACTTAGACACACATACAGTGCAGTGAGGACAGTGCAGACAGCTGGACCTCTCCCTCAGAAAGTAGTGACATTATGCCGATGTTATTGATGCGGATGTCACTGATGTCATCGACTCTCGGGTACCAGCCAATATATCTTTTGAGTCTCCTTTATACACCTTATCCAGCTCCTTTAGTCCTTCTCTGTGCTTTTCTTTGTGTGTTTACTTTATAGTATATCCAAGTAGCATGAGAGTATATGGTTTTGTGGCAAACAGGCAATCCATAAAGCATGTGTGTAGCTGAGGGCTATGCAAGAAAGGAAGAAGATAGTCCAAGGAAGCCAATATATACTGGAAGACCCAAGTGTCCTCCAATAACCCGAGATGAAAAGATGAAGATGTATTCTACCAAATCGCAGTGACGTACTTCTGGTTAACATGAGATGCACACGCGCGCCGCCGTGAGTCAGTACAACGTTGGACGCCGTGGAGTTCGGAGCTTTCTTGTGGTCTTCCTTCTAGAGCTGTGTTTTGTTTTGTTTTTTTGATTAAATTCGGTTTTATACAGGTAGCTGATATTTATGGATATATTATATTCCTGGCGGCACGGTGGTGTAGTGGTTAGCGCTGTCGCCTCACAGCAAGAAGGTCCGGGTTCAAGCCCCGGGGCCAGCGAGGGCCTTTCTGTGCGGAGTTTGCATGTTCTCCCCGTGTCCGCGTGGGTTTCCTCCGGGTGCTCCGGTTTCCCCCACAGTCCAGAGACATGCAGGTTAGGTTAACTGGTGGCTCTAAATTGACCGTAGGTGTGAATGTGAGTGTGAATGGTTGTCTGTGTCTATGCCCATGTTTACATTAGACCGTATCAGCGGATCATCAGATTAACGTTTTTAAAACGATTAGTGTGCACACAGCAACACCAATACACGATTTGCGTGCACACAGCAACACCAATACACGGATACGCTCGGCTCCGCAGGCATCCTGCGCTCCAAATCACTCCGCCCTGAACAGCGAGTGCCCTCTGGAGGGTGCGCACTCCGGCCCTGCGCAGCTCACACAGCGCGCGAGTGAAGTGAACAAGCTGTGATTTGGGACTGAGCCGCTGTGTGTGTGATCCCAGCGCATATCACTTACCACTTGCAAGTGGAAGGATGGCAAGCCTAAAGACAATCATAACTACACAATGGGCAGTATTTGCATCAGTATTTGCAGTATTTTCATACTTTTATACTCTTTAATGAAAGGTGATACAAGGCGGAAGTCCGCGCCGTTTTTCAGCAGTCGCGTCACATGACCAACGCCAGCGAATCAGGAAGGTGGATGTCACAGTGATGTTGTCCAATGAGACGCCAGCTAGAGCTCAGCACAGCGTATCCGCGTATTCTGAATGTTTACACAGCACCGGAGCTGACACGATCTGGATTGAATACGTGGACGCTGGCGGATTCCCGTTTCCCGGTGTTTCCAGGCGGTTTAATGTAAACGGACAGTGCATCCGCAAAGAAAACGAGACAGATACGGTCTAATGTAAATGTAGCCTAAGTGTCAGCCCTGTGATGACCTGGCGACTTGTCCAGGGTGTACCCCGCCTTTCGCCCATAGTCGGCTGGGATAGGCTCCAGCTTGCCTGCGACCCTGTAGAAGGATAAAGCGGCTAGAGATAATGAGATGAGATGAGATTATATTCCTTTTCTTATAGTTGCTATGATTTTTTCTTTTCGAAATTTACGACTTCTTTATGTTTTGGGGGTTGTTTTATTAATGTTAGTCAGATGGACTCGTGGGCGGCACGGTGGTGTAGTGGTTAGCGCTGTCGCCTCACAGCAAGAAGGTCCTGGGTTCGAGCCCCGGGGCCGGCAAGGGCCTTTCTGTGTGGAGTTTGCATGTTCTCCCCGTGTCTGCGTGGGTTTCCTCCGGGTGCTCCGGTTTCCCCCACAGTCCAAAGACATGCAGGTTAGGTTAACTGGTGACTCTAAATTGACCGTAGGTGTGAATGTGAGTGTGAATGGTTGTCTGTGTCTATGTGTCAGCCCTGTGATGACCTGGCGACTTGTCCAGGGTGTACCCCACCTTTCGCCCGTAGTCAGTCTGCGACCCTGTAGAAGGATAAAGCGGCTAGAGATAATGAGATGAGATGAGACATGGACTCGTATAACTTCACGAGAGCTTTCATACCTCGCTTGGTGTAAAGCCTAACGAGGAAATTTAGGGAATTTAGGGATAGTTCTCTTAAAAGATTCACTAAGAAGGGAAAGTAAGTGATAGTTTCCCTTTACTCATCACTCAACACATTATCATCTTAGAAATTCATGGTTTCACCCAGGACCCTTCCTCCTGGTTTACTGGTTTCCTCCCACCTCTCAAAAATGTCCATGTTGGCAGATTTGTGACTCTAAATTGCCCCTAGATCTGGTTGGTCCCCTAAGATAGACTGGTATCTAATCCAATCCTGAATGTATTCCTACCATACATCTAGTGTTCACAGGAAAAGCTCTGGATATACCTTGACACTGCCAGGGATAATGCACTTACTGAAGAATAATGAATGGATGTAACACCCTAAAACGTTCTTTGATTTGACCCTCTGGGGAATCTATACAACATCAAGATTCACTTTCAGAAAATGCTCTACTGTGGTCTCTTTGGAAAGCAACAATCACTAACTGTCCACAGAATCCTTGGGGGATCCAAAGAATTCTTGGGAGAATGTTGAACAAGGCTGTCCAATCTTGTCTGCAAAGAACCACTGTGGTTGCTTGTTTTCATTTCAATTATTTGATCTTGTCCTCATGCCATTGTTCCATGGATAGGCTTCAGATACCCCATGACACTAACCAGGATAAAGTGCTTACTAAAGATAAACAAAACACTAAAGGGTTACTTTTGTTTGCACCACTTTTAGAAACTGTTCCACCGGGGGCTCCTTGGATAGTTAGAATCATTAACCACCCGCATAATTCTTGGGGGATGCTTTATTTATTTATTTTTTGCTAAGATTGTAGAGCAAGGGTGTCCAGGTTTATCCACAAAGGGCCAGTGTGCCTGCTGGTTTTAGTTCAATCAGTTCATCTCATCCTCACATCCCATGTTTCTGGGATAGGTTCCGGATCCACAGTGGCCCTGACTAAGATAAAGTGCTTACTGAAGATGAATGAATGGTAGTCTATGAATGGAAAAAGGTTAGTCAGTTTCTTCGTTTTGGAGAATCTATAGAATAAATTGTTTCCCTTTCAGAAAAGGTCCCACTAGGGTCTCTTGGGAAGCTAGAATCAATAATCACCCAAATAATCCTTTGGGAATCCAAAGAATCCTTGTAGTAGTGTAGACCAAGGGGGTCTGATCTTATCTGCAAAGGCCTGTTTTCCTAACCAAGCTGATCTTGGATGAAACAAAAACCTGCAGCTGCACTGGTTCTTCATGGATACGATTGCACATCTCTATCTGATGTATGAATTCCAGAATGCAATATGAATTCCAGAATGCTCCATGCTCTATGGTTTGCTGGTTGACTGGAGCAAGCCAGGATGGCAAACCTCATCTTCATGATGCAAGATTGAACACTTAAGTGTTCTTTGTTTTAACCTTCTGAAGGAACTGTAACAGAATCCTTTTCTTTTATAAATGGAGAACCCTGAACTACCCAAAGGAAAATTGAGGGACCATTTTTCAAGAGGATTCTGTTGTGTTCAGTATCCATTTAAGCAAACTGGTCCTAGATTGTCTCTGATCAGGGGTGAGCGACTTCAGCTTTGATTTTGCAGTGTTTCATCCAGAACCAGAGTCTAAACTTGGGTCTAAACATTTGGTAACTGTATACAGATGACTTACCTGTATTTTCCCTGCAAGACATCACACTCTTTGGTGAGGCACATCAAGCTTATTAACGCGTCGGTCTCACTGTTAGAGAGCCACGCTGGGATTGGATTCCTCAGACCAAGAATTAGCTGTCTCCTTCAAAAAACACTGTAGCGGAAACTTTGGCCTAGCAGGATCACAACCGGTGAATCAGCCAAGCTTCTCATGTGACACTTTTGATCCTGTTTTCATCACAGTGAAAACCCCCAGCAGACTCAGCACACACACTGTCTTTCTGTCCTGCACTGGAACACACACAGTAAGAGCTTTATGTGTCTCAGGCCAAGAGGATTTCTCCTCCATAATGCAAAGATTATGAGGTTACTTTCAAGATTTGCAGAGAGTCTAAAAAACATTCTTTCCATACCTTTGGAAAGTAGCTGTTGTGTTGCAATATTGAGACAATTTTCATCTGCATTCCATATCAAGCATGTTATTTCATGCACATTTGATGACTTGGCAAGAACAGAGAAGTCACCAACATTAACCTCAAGCTGTTTTTATGTGTATTTCAACTTCTTGAAAGTTGACAACATTCGAGAATCCCTTTGGGCTTGAAGCAATAGGCCCCCATTGTTATTGTCCTGTTAGTGCCCTCAGAGTGAGAAACCATATAATCTGTTTTAGGGATGAGTAGATTTCTCCTAATGAAATCTTGCTCTCAGCCGGTGACTCAAAGCAAAGAGAAAAACAAGCAATTAGGCTTTGGTCAGATCTCCCTGTTTACTGCTCCAGACCAATAAGCATGCTAATAAACCAATAAGCCAACACCAGGGTAGATTTCACAAACAAGGACCTCATGACCCACCCAACAAATGCTGGATGAACCTTTTTGACAAAACGTCCAGCATCTCAGCAAACGGCTGGCATAAGCCATTTCCTGTCCCGGTTTCTGCTTACAGACCTCTCGTCCAAAACTCGGTTCTCTACTTTCTCTGCAAAATGTGTTACAAGCAATCTCAGAAGAATTAAGAGCTCACAGGCAGTCTGGATATATATACGATAGGGCTTTTCGGCGGATGATTGAATGGACGTATGTCTGGAAAGGAGGCGTAAAAAGTGCTTAGCCAGGGAGTAGGCACTCAAAGCAAGAGCAAATCCAATGCATATTTGAAAGAAGGAAGCCAATATAAGCATATAAGCTATTAAGTCTTAAAGCAGCAACCCAGGTGCAGTCCATTCCTGGTGCATGAATAAGGATAAATCTACACTCAATTTACAATTGAAAGGTAAAGGAAAACTGCTTAGAGCATACTAAGATGATGTCGCCTTATTTCTAAGCAGCTCAGCCACCATATCGATTCCTCCCCTCGTGAACGACGGGTTCAACCGAAGGTCTCGTTACCTGGAAGATGCTTCAGCGATATTTTCCATTTCCCATTCAGACATGTCCTGTGCTCCATTAACCTGGGCGATAGGTATGGTCTCCCATGGCTACTGGGGTCACACTCGAAGAATCGATCCCGCCGTCTGTCTGGCCAGCGTTTACATTGTTTTCAAGCAGTGAATGGCGACACTAATAGGCAGAACAAAGATAAGTGGAACATAAATAAGTTTGGAAGTAAGGATCACTTTGTTTCCTGTCAGTGGCAATGGGATTTTCTGGAGCTTAGTTTGCGAAAATAAGGTGTCACCTACAGTTCAAGGGTCTTTTAACCATAGAAAAATTTGTTATTTGTAAAAACAGCCGACAGCACTACGTTGTCTAAATGTATATTTTCTGATTGTAGGCACATGCGTAGATTTTGAGGCCTCTTTTTAGAAGCACTGTTTGGAATTTAAGGCTGTGATTTGAAAGGTCACCATATTGTTTCGTTCTTTCCTTCAGGAAAAAATGTGTGTAGAGTTTGACAGTCTCCCCCACAGCGAAACCCACTAACACTTAGCACACATGTACAGTGTATAATGTATACTGCCTGTTTACTCAATCTGACCTCGCTCACATGACTAGGAAAATTGAACTGTGGTTGTGATTTGTATATATATATATATATATATATATATATATATTTTTTTTTTTTTTTTTTACTTGTGCCACTGAGTGGTCATGCATATCTTGGTGTTGGTTTTTCATAAGAAAAATGCCAAAGGCTAGAAAAAAAGGTGGTTATGATCATCACGGCTTCATGTTTCCTTCTTGGATTGGATTGGATTAGTGCTGAATGGGAAAAGTACATGTTTTCTCACATTCTGCTTCTTATTTATAGAGGGAAGCAAACACTTTTCGGATTATTAGCTCATCCGGCCGACAGGCTTATGCCATCATGTGTTGTCCGTCGTCTGTCCGGCATCGTCCGTATTTTATGAAAATCGCTTCCCCTCTCTCAGTTCTTCACTGATTTTCATTCTTTTTGGCAGGAAGGTAGGTCTGTCTGGGGTGCATATGGCTTCTACCCAAATTTGCAATTAATCACAATTAATAATGAAGATATGGAGTAATTAATCAATCCCTAACGAGCAGTTTCCACACAAAGCACTTCTTCTCTCTCAATTCTTCACCAATTTTGATTCTTTCTGGCATGAAGGTAGGGGTACCTAGGGGGCATATAACTTCTACCCAGACTTGCTTCATTACAATTATTAATGAAGTTATGGACTAATTAAGCCTTAATGAGCAGTTCAACAAAAATCGCTTCTTCTCGGTCAATTCCTCACCATTTTGGTTTCTTTCTGGTAAATAGGTCGGTATTCCTAGGGTGGATATCACTTCTATATATAGCTTGTATACAGCTTACAACATTTATTGCGCAAGGTGGCCCACTTTAGATCGTTCCTTCTGGACTAGACAGGGCCGGAGTGAGCTACGCCGTCATTGACAGTCTCGTTATAGTTGCTAGTCTTGCACTACATGGGTTCATCTCAGTTAAGCCGTTCACTTGATTGTTTTTTTTTCTCTTTATTGTTTGAATCCATTTTCTTTATTTCTTTCACTTTTCAATAGATCTCCCCCTTCATTCCACCCACATGTGTCTCTCTCTCTCTCTGTAAAGCATCTTTCATGGAGGTCATTATAATTCCATAGATTGGATTGCCCCGCCATCCGCCTCAACTCCAACTCAAAAACGTTTCATTCATCAAAACCATTTCCTAATATTTGCTTGGAAGGAGATGAATGTGGTGACCTGGCACAGAGATCACTGAGTGATGCCATCAGTGCATATAAAATGCCTTCCGATGTACTGACTACAGTTCAGGCCGCCAAGTCAGTTCACCTTGACATCATCAGTTGGCTGAAATTACTCATATGGTTACTTTGCAGCAGGTGTTAGAGGTTTCATTACAACCAAACAGCAATCGTCTGGTTTCACTTGTTTAATCAATTGGTCTTGGCTTTAACATTGTGCGAGTGCAGACCATGCCCTTAACTAAATTACATGAAGAGTGATTGTGAAATCACTGTAAAATGTGTGGAGAACTCTGAGAACCTGGCCAGCTTATGCTTTGCTCTGGATATCCAGTAAAGACTAGGATAGGAGACTGGATGCAGAAATTTCATCATGACTAGAGAAAGTAAGAGATGGGAAATAGAAAGAAAGTGGAGCTTCAGGAGGTCTTTTGCATCTCCGGTTTCCTCCCTCCTCCTCCCAAAAACAAACAAAAGTAAGCTCAACTGCCCCAGGTGGGAATGTGTGTGCGTCCCATCCAGAATGTATTCCTGCATACCAAGTGGTGTTCTATGGATAGGCTCCGGACACACCATGATCCTGGCCAGGATAAAGTGTTTACTCAAGACGAAAGAATAAATCAGTGAATTAAATCTGAAATATAGTTGATAGTACATTTAAAAAAAAAAAAGGTTCATTGCATTAGCTAAACTGTTTGCCACATCTGCAGTCAGTTCTAGCCCTAGCATTTGATCTGATATCAAAATAAGAGAAGTTGGGAATTCCAGATGCAAGATGGGAAGACCATAGATATTGACTCAGCTCAGTATGGACCAATGTTAGTGAAGACGGATTAGGATTAGAAGTAATAAGTTCAGAATCACCTGCCCGATATGGTATTGTATGTTTCCGTTTATTCTTCAGCTTTTCCTCTCATAAGCCCTAGAGTTCCCCGATCTCAACAGTCCCACAGTCTGACCTTTTTGTCACAGTTTCCAATTAAAATCAGACATGCCCGGTGTCTGTACAAAGTGCCTGGAGATGCCCTCTCTCCGAGTGCGACTTCGCAGAACCGTGCCACATTTCGAGCTGAGGTGCGAGTGAGCGGGTGTGTGTGTAGTCTGCCGCTTCCCAAGGTATGACTCACTGCGCCCTCACCGAATTTAATTGCTTTTCTTTCACCTGTTCCATTTCGCCCTTTCTTAGGCCTTCAAGAATGCCGCCATGAGCTCATACTGGTGCGCGGGCAAAGGTGATGTCATCGACAACTGGTGCCGCTGCGATCTGAGTGCCTTCGGCAGCGATGGCCTGCCCAACTGCAGCCCCCTGCTGCAGCCCGTGTAAGTCCCTGTCTCCCCTCACTAACTCCTCATCCTCCAGTTGTCTCACCTCATCGAGCCCTCGCCGATCTTTAATTGCTGTCTGACAGTTTCTGTTCCTCCAGAGGAAGGGACCAGAATGTTCTGTGCTTGTCAGTACTTTGTGTAATTGTGAGTCATAGGGGCATCGAGATAAGTGACTTTTCAGAACCAATCGTTTTTGACACTAGATGTCTTCTTAAAAAAAAAAAAATCACAAATTTTCTACCTTTGACTTTTGGATGACCTTATCATAGTTATACCTACCGTAGGACATGTTTTTTGTGTTTTTCCTGATTGACGATTATAGCGTAGTGGAGACTAAACATAAACTCTGAGGTTAGTAAATGTTATTATAGCCAGGCATTACTTTGAGGTTTTGCCTTAGTTTTTTATCAGATTACTCCTGAGTACCAGGACGATGATGTACAATGGGAAAAACAATATCAGGAACAATTCTGATTTATAATAATCTATGAAAAAATATTTATGGACTTATATATACACATTCTAGTGGCTGCTGCTCAGACTTTTTGCATAAATTCAAATAAAATAATCTAAACATACAGCACCGTCATTTTTACTGGTACAGCCAGCCAGCCAGCCAGCCAGCCAGCCATCGCACTGTCCTTTAAGAGCTGGGATATCTTCTTGGCTTCATTGAATTTAGTTCTTTTTTTTTTTTAATCGCCTATGTTTTTAAACATAAATGAACGTGTCTTGACATGTTGCTTTGCAGATTGAGGTTGTCTCCTCACCTGGAGCCCTCAAGCACTGTCGTGGCTCTCGAGTGGGTCGATGTAGAACCTCTGATTGGCTACAAAGTGGCTGATTACATCATCCAACATAAACGCATTGAGGACCCATCTGAAGCTGAGATCTACACTGGTATGTAGGTTACTGGAATGCTTGAGACACTATGTGCTCTTCAGCACAACCTTGTTGGACCCTGCAAGCTGATTCCCGAAGACGCATTACTCTTAGGGTGTATTCAGACCAGGATAGTTCGATAGTTCACTTGCTTTGGTCCGAACCAAATGTTTTTTTTATTTTTTTCATTTTGGTGCGGTTCGCTTTCACACTGTACATTTTAGTAAGCGGACCAAAATCTGTCAACAAAGCCACGCGCCCTGAGGTCGTTCAGTTATCAGTCAGAGACGACACGCGCACAAAGCGTTAAGTTCAAAAGTAGTCACGGAGGCTTTCCGTGCTGTTATTCTTTTTAATGTCATCAAAGCTATATGTTTTTTCCAGTTTTTACTGTTTTCACAATTGTGCGATTACTATGCTGTTGTACAAGTAATTTATCAATGACGACAACAAAGGGCAAGGCGGCTACGGAGGATAGCGCTGATGAACGCACATCATGTGACAGTTCTGGCTCTTCACGCAAGACGGAGGAGGTGTGTGTCGGGATATTCGTCTTATCCATCGTAATAGATGACTTTCTTTTTTGCGTCGCTAGTACCGCCACTTTTTGAAAGAATGTCCCTGATTTTAATGTAGGTCTGACGGAGTTTCTTCACTTTTAGCCGACATTGTTCTGGGGAGCGCGTGAACCCCTTCTCCTTCATTTTCTCACTGAATACAGCAAACACGTCGTCATTTTTGTGTGTTCTCTCCAAAAGCTCAGATATGTGGACATCTGCCCATATATCCACAAGGGTACGCGTTTCTTCCTCGGCCCACGTTTGCCCCCTACTCATTTTTTGTACTCTGTAGTCTAGCCTACCACTGGTCTGAATGACTGAACGACTGTTGTAAGGTTCCCTTGACAACCGAAACAGTGTTTGCGCTTTGCGGTGGAGTGTCAAGACTCTGTTTCCCATAATGCTCGACAAACGACAGAAGCTCCCGAGGTACAAAAAAGCAAAACTGTCAGATTAGGTCCGGTCTGCTTTCACACCTCCAAAAGGTCCGCACCAGGGTTCCTTTGGTCCGGACCGAGTCCGACCTTGCAGCTCGGTCTCGGTCCGCTTGTTTGGTCCGGACCAGAGTTCGGTGGTTTGTATTCAGACCAACCCAAAAGGTCCGGACCAAGGGAAATTTGGTTCGTTTGGTCCGGACCAAACAATGTAGGTGTGAATACGCCCTTAGTGACATGTTCGTCTGTTTTGGTTCATTTGCTATTTTGATTTGCTTTGGTTAAACATTGCACATAATTAATCACAATGAAAAGCAAAAAAAAAAATCTGGCTGAGAGGCATTATAGGGCTGAATAAGTCCTTTTAAAAATGTTTGTGTCCACTGGATAGATGTACGGTGATGGAAAAAGGTGACAAAGCCTTTACGTACTGTATAAGCACCTAGCACATGAAGCTAGCTCCATTTTGTGTACATTATTGTATATGGCTAAAAGTGACGGATGGATGCCTAACTACGAGCCCTCATATGTAAGCCTTCCACAAACTTGTGTCAGAAGTTTGAGGCACATAATTGCCTAAAATATCTTTGTATGCTGTAGTATTACAATTTCACTTCACTGGAACTAAGAAGCCCAAACCTGTTCCAGCATGACAATGCCCTTGTGCACAAAGCGAGCGCCATGAAGACATGGCGTGTGAAGGTTGGAATGGAAGAACTCAAGTGTCCTGCACAGAGCCCTAAGTGAACTCAACCGCACTGAACATCTTTGGAATGAAATGGAAGTGGAGCCTCAACATCTCGAGATCAGTGTCTGATCTCACTAATGCTCACATGAACACAAATCCCCATAGCCATGCCCCAAAGTCGAGTGGAAAGCCTTCCCAGAAGAAAGGAGGTTATTATAGTAGCAAAATGGGAGTCAACTCTGTATAATTGTCATGGCTTTGGAATGGGATATTGAACAAGCACATGTGGGTGTCATGATCAGGTGTCCACATACGTTTGTTGACATAGTGTATGTAGCCAGTGTTTATGTGGTATTTTTTTTCATTGATGCGTTTGATTCACTTCCTGCAGTTGGGTTGATTGAGAGTTGAATCACTTTCTGGCATCAATTATACGATGGTAGAGTTCACTCCATCTTGTTAGCTCATCTAGCCGACAGGCAATGAGTTTATGCCATCATGTGTTGTCCATTGTCCATCTGGCGTCGTCCACATTTCACGAAAATCGCTTCTTCTCTCTCACTTCTTCACTGATTTTTTTATTCTTTTTGGCAGGAAGGTAGGTCTGCCCAATATGGCTTCTACCCAAATTTGCAATTAATCATAATTAATAATGAAGATATGGAGTAATTAATCAATCCCTAACGAGCAGTTTCCACACAAATTGCTTCTTCCTCAATTCTTCACCGATTTTGATTCTTTCTGGCATGAAGGTAGGGGTACCTAGGGTGCATATAACTTCTACCCAGATTTGCTTCATTACAATTATTAATGAAGTTATGGACTAATTAAGCCTTAATGGGCAGTTCAACAAAAATCGCTTCTTCTCGGTCAATTCCTCGCCGTTTTGGATTCTTTCTGGCAAACAGGTCGGTATTCCTAGGGTGAATACTGCTTCTGCATAGAACTATATAGCGTACATACCACGAGTTGGCCTAGTGGTTAGCGTGTCCGCCTCTTGATTGGGAGATCGCAAGTTCTATTCACGGTCAGGTCATACCAAAGACCATCATAAAAATGGTACCTCCTGCTGTCTGGCAAGGCACGCTGCAATATAGATGCGAGTGGGGAGTCAAATTCTTGCGGTTACCAGAGGACTAGCCCCCCACTGTAACCCTAGCCTCCTCCTCTTCACTCTGCTGACCCACGATTGCACACCAACATCCAGCTCCAACCTCTTAATTAAGTTTGTGGACAACACGACTGTGGTGGGTCTCATCAACAATGGCGATGAGACAATCTACAGGAGTGAGGTGAGCCGCCTGGCCATGTGGTGCAAGGACAACAATCTCCGTCTGAACGTGGAGAAGACGAAGGAGATTGTTGTGGACTTCAGGAGAGCGCACACCCAGCATGCTCTACTAACTATCGATGGTGCTGCAGTAGAGAGGGTGAGCAGCACCAAGTTTCTGGGTGTGTACATCTCTGAAGACCTGTCCTGGAACAACAACACCGCATCACTGGCCAAAAAAGCCCAACAGCGTCTGTACTTCCTCCGCAAACTGAAGAGAGCAAGGACCCCGGCCCCCATCATGCACACATTCTACAGAGGCACCATCGAGAACATCCTGACCAGCTGCATCACCGTGTGGTACGGCGCCTGCACCGTGTCTGCTGCAAGTCTCTGCAGCGCATCGTGAGAGCAGCTGAGAGGATCATTGGTGTCTCTCTCCCTTCTCTTATGGATATCTATAACTCCCGCCTCACCCGAAAAGCCATCAGGATTGCAGGTGACCCCACCCACCCATCTCACAGTCTCTTCAGCGTGCTGCCATCGGGGAGGAGACTGCGGAGTCTCCGGGCCAAAACCAGCAGGCTCAAGGACAGTTTCTTTCACCAGGCGGTCAGGAGGCTCAACTCCCTCCCTGTTCTGCCCCTCCTCCCCCCCCGCCCCCCCTTCAGCATCTGACATCATGTCACCCTCACAGTCCCCCCCCCCCAACACAAACACACACACATACTCTCAACGTTCGTTCGCACACTGAACTCAGGGACCGCACATTTCACTTTACCTCGCTCATTTGCACTATTCCGCACTACCTCACCTTAACAGCTATTAGTTTATTGTTTATACTGCTTATTTCATGTTTACCTGCTATACCTCAAGTGCCCTTGACTGTTTATTATATATATATATATATATATATATATATATATATATATATATAGTGTGTGTGTGTGTGTATGTATATATATATATATATATCTCATCTCATCTCATTATCTCTAGCCGCTTTATCCTTCTACAGGGTCGCAGGCAAGCTGGAGCCTATCCCAGCTGACTACGGGCGAAAGGCGGGGTACACCCTGGACAAGTCGCCAGGTCATCACAGGGCTGACACATAGACACAGACAACCATTCACACTCACATTCACACCTACGCTCAATTTAGAGTCACCAGTTAACCTAACCTGCATGTCTTTGGACTGTGGGGGAAACCGGAGCACCCGGAGGAAACCCACGCGGACACGGGGAGAACATGCAAACTCCACACAGAAAGGCCCTCGCCGGCCCCGGGGCTCGAACCCAGGACCTTCTTGCTGTGAGGCGACAGCGCTAACCACTACACCACCGTGCCGCCCCTATATATATATATACCTGTGAGTGTTTAGTCTATGTCTTATCTAGAGTGTTTATACTGTTTATATTGTTTATTTCAGTTATTCTATTTTTATTTATTGCATTGCCTGTTTGCACCGTGGGTCAGAGAGGACTGAAATTTCATCTGTGCTGTATGTCGAGCATGTATAGCATATTTGACAATAAAGTTGACTTGACTTGATGGGAAGGTACTTTGACTTTGATATAGTGTATATAGCTTCCAAAATTTATTGTGCAAGGCGGCCCACTTTAGATTGTTCCTTCTGGACTAAATGGGGCCGGAGTGAGCTATGCCATCATTGACGGTCTCGGTAAGATGCTCTCGGACTGGACGTTTTGGTCAGCACATTACATTACAGGCATTTAGCAGACGCTCTTATCCAGAACGACATGCAGCAAAGCCAGAGCAGCCTGGGGAGCAGTTGGGAGTTTGGTGCCTTACTCAAGAGCACTCCAGACATTCCTGCTGGTCCAGGGAATTGAACCAGTAACCTTTTGTTCCCAAAGCTGCTTCTCTAACCATGGTTTACTCCTGTGAAGCCAGTGTTACTGCTGGAAAGACACACCAGGATTCAATTCAAATGGGCAAAACACTGTGTTTGTCAAGGCATCCTTAAAAACAATGGTCTTTAAGTCAGTGGTTAACATTTGGGACTACTGAAGAGAAGTTTGAGAATTTAAATCCTGGAACCAAAGAGCTGGCATTGAAGAACTCTTGACTCAGGCACTTTGGATATTCCCAAAGGAATGAATACAAATGTACAGAGTATGCATATTTGGCCCATAATTTATCTTTACGTTTATACTATGACATATGACACAGCAGTTAAAATTCATGTGACTTATCTGAAACTTTTAAAACATTCGACTGACATCGAATTGGCTTGGAAAGAAGGTCACCATTTGTTTAGAGTCAATGTTCTAATCTTATGACTGCGACCAATTTAGAAATTCAATTTCCCAGTGCTGGGAAATGACTGTTCTATATGACGTCTTCCTCATAGCCTCCTGGGCTGGCGAGCTGGTGGAAGAAAACACACACACACACACACACCACTGACTGATGGCTCTGTTGATCTTGTGAAGTCCACTTAGGCTCCGTCATCTCAGAGAAAAGGTTACAGAAGCCTGAGGATGGAGTTTAGGAAAGAAAGAAAGAGATTTGCAGGGTTCCTAATTGGCCCGGACCCCCCTCCCCTCTTCCCCTTCCCCTTCTCCTGCCCCTTCTTCCCTCCTTAAGTCATAGATAGTGAGTCAGCGTCTGGGTGATAGGCATTTAATAAAAGAGAATACAGAAGACGAAAGGTAGATCTGGCGAGGTTTAGTCATCCATTTGAGTAGGATGAAGGCCAAAGGGGCTGGAAGGGGCAGATGGTGGGTGACTCACACGTTCATCGAGAAATACATCCCTGTCAATTAGCTGATAGATAAATTGATGAAGAGTCCTGAAAAAAAATGCCAGCCAAACAAAGCCACTGGTCATAAATTTCTTCACCTTGTTGTGTCTGCAGTCCTCAAAGTACCAAAACGTGTTTTCTTCTTCCTCCTTGTCCAGCACTATTGCCAGGTCAGGGTCCATGTAGACTCAGATCCACATGCCATATTAAACGGAGCTTAGTTTTACACCAGATGCCCTTCTTGCCACAACCTTCCCATTTCGGAGCTTGGGAAACAACCATTCATACACAATTTAGAGTAGCCAATTAGCATGTCTTTGGACTGTGGGGAAACCGGAGCACCCGGAAGAAACCCACACAGACGCATGCAAACTCCACACAGAAAAGGCCCCCGTTGGCCACTGGGCTTGAACTCAGAACCTTCTTGCTGTGAGGTGACAGTGCTAACCACTATACCACCATGCTGCCCCCAAAGTACCCCCTTCAAAGCATGTGCTTCCTGTAAAGTTTGGCATTGTGGCTCCTGTGACATGCCTCCAATCAGAGGAGATATCACTTTGTTTTTGGCCATAGCTGTAACAAAGAGCCATTCTTTCTCAAATCCATCACATTATATAAAATAGGAAGATGTCTGTCTTACGTATTTTGTGAGATATGACTAAAACAATGTCAGTTGTGCTCCAACCTGAGGCTCGACAGCGATGATATGAAGTTGGAGCTGAACAGCAAAAGGGATTTGTGGATAGGATGGGCCACGTTTTTTGAGACGAAGACTCTTTCAGGAAGAGCCGTTAGCAATTGGAGACAAATTGCCTGGCCAGTGAAATCCATCCTGAACAAGAAAAGACATTCACTGTCAACAAGTACGGATTGTATGATAATAAATGATCCATGAAATGTTTCCGATCTTGGATGACCTGCCTCAGGAAATAAACTGTGGCAGTCTATAATCATTAAAGACAACGCAAAAGCACTTCATATCAAAGACCAAAGAGATGAGAAGAACGGGAGATGAAGTTCAGCCCTTCTCACAGCTCATTGTGTTGCTTTTAAGAGATGGAACTTGGAATCTTTCAAAGTACTATGCCATCAAAAGCCAAGCACTTTTGAGTTTTAAGAGTTTAGCTCACGTGTCTTGAATTCACTGAGATGACGTGAATGACTGGCATTCGCTTTAGATTCCCTTCAATTCATCAGATATGAGACTCGCAGTCGCCAAATCCGAGTAGTGCTCAGGATTTACTCCCTTGCTTTCAGGTATATTAATGGCTTGATGCTACAAATATTTTGTAACTTTCTGGAGGAAAATATGGAATGCCACAACATTGGTCAAACTTCAAATAATGCTTACAGGAGAAAACACGATGCTAACATTTGGGGAGTTGATTTCAACGTCCTGATTTAGTCCACACAAAATTTTCCAATTTATGGTAGTTATTTAATCTTTCATAAAGAACCTAAAGGTAAATTCCTTCCTTAAAGATAATGCAGTAAGGAACAAAACATTTGTGGGTGTCTCTTTTATAGGAAAATAATCAATGATGGAATGATGTGATGAAGCAGAGCTACGGTTGCCACAGTGAAGTTGAATAATATTCTGTAACAGCACATCCTGAAGTGGTTTATTTCTCTTAGAACGCAGCAATTTGCCAACAATTCTTGTTTTTTAATTGATTAATCGATGACATACTTTTTTTATCTGTTTATAGTTGCATTAAACGTTGTAGAACTTCTCTGAAAAATTCTCTGTCCTGAAGACTTTCTAGGAGCAAAACAAAAGTCCGGCACTGGAGACTCCATCCAAATATTTGTTCAATAAATCACGCAGATACAAATCAAGAGCTTCAGCTAACGTTCACAATGTTCAAACTTCAGAACGGGAAAAATTGTGGTCTTAAAGTGTAACTTTCTTTCACTGTGGCATGGGTGTTGGTTTGAGCCAGATGAGTATGAGGTTCGAGTATTTCAGAACCTGCTGATCTCCTGGGGTTTTCAGACACAACAGTCTTCTCGAGTTTACACAGACAGAATGGTGCGAAAAACAAAAAACATTTTGAATGAGTGAGTGACAGTTCTGTAGGTGGAAACAAATGCCTTGTTGATAAGAGAAATCAGAGGAAAACGGACAGATTTGAGGCGATCCGAGCTGCCAGAAAGGATATAGTAACTCTTTACAACCGTGTTGAGCAGAAAAGCATCTCAGCATGCACCAGAAAACAGAAGAAGAACACATTAGGTTCCACTCCTGCAACCAAGAACAGGGATCTTAGACTCAAGAACAAGTTCCTATTAAAGTGGCCGGTGAGTGTATTCGTCTTGATATTCATACACATGCTGTATATATATTTCTTTTTTTTTTTCTTTAATAGTTTCATTTCTGGGCAGCACGGTGGTGTAGTGGTTAGCGCTGTCACCTCACAGCAAGAAGGTCCGGGTTCGAGCCCCGTGGCCAGCGAGGGCCTTTCTGTGCGGAGTTTGCATGTTCTCCCCGTGTCCGCGTGGGTTTCCTCCGGGTGCTCCGGTTTCCCCCACAGTCCAAAGACATGCAGGTTAGGTTAAATGGTGACTCTAAATTGACCGTAGGTGTGAATGGTTGTCTGTGTCTATGTGTCAGCCCTGTGATGACCTGGCGACTTGTCCAGGGTGTACCCCGCCTTTCGCCCGTAGTCAGCTGGGATAGGCTCCAGCTTGCCTGCGACCCTGTAGAAGGATAAAGCGGCTAGAGATAATGAGATGAGATGAGTTTTCATTTCTACTACACTAGTAAAGTTCAGCCTCAAAAAATAGATGGCTCATTCCAATCATATTCACTGGAAAGAAACTTAACGCTGTCTGTTCCCATCCCTCCCACAAATGTCTGAGTGAGAGAGTTGGGGTGGCAGAGAAATGAGAGAGTGTGTTTGGTGTATTTGGACAGTAGCCCAGTTGACACTTCATAAATCCTGATGTTTAAAGTCACTGGCAAGCCATCAAGTGCAGTTCTCTCGGCACAGGTAGAGGAAGTTTAGCATGAGACCTGGATATACCGTATATACTCCATATACTGTATTTTAATCCATGAAGGCTTAACTTTATGGGGTTAGCAGCTAGCAGTATGGGGGGTGGTGGTCAGAATGCTTTCTTTCTTTTCTATATGGACAATCATTCATTCATTTAAGACAAACCTTGCTTGGGATTTGATTCGACAATACAGTTAATTGTATTTGTTTATTTGTTGATATTTTAATAGCTAAATGAAGTATTACTTTAAAACTACCAAGCAATGTTTGACTGAGAATCTGGCTCAAGCTGGTTGGGTTGATGTATCATCCATTAGTCCTTTTAAAAACATCCCTCTCTGTAAAATTACTATTTCTATATAAAAAAAAGGCCTGGTGTTGAGTGGTATATCACCTATATTCCATTCAGCTAGCATGATACGGAACGAGTCGAAGACGAGTAGCTGAATGGAATATATCTGATAGACCACGAAAAAAGCCAGCCAATATTATTATTATCAAGGTGCGATTTGTGAAAAAAACAGAAGGGGGGATGTTTTGGGTTTTTTTAATCATGAAATGTCACAAAATTAAGGTAACAATAGGCTAACAGCTCAATAACATCCGATGATATCAAATGAATAACACTAAATGAAAACGAACACTAAACCAGAGATAGTAAATTCATCTTCCTATCTCTCTGACTAAATACACGAACACTAACACAACAAAGTTCGCATTGCTTGTCGCGTTGCTGTGATGTTTCTCTCCCTCCGGATTAAATGGACAGTGACTCGAAAATCACTAAAATACAAGAATACTAAATGAACAGTTTGCTCTGATGGCGCAGTTCACATTGTGCGCAGCTTTCCGATTTAAACTGTTTTTTTTCTCATCCTTATACTTCCTGTTTCATGGACTGTAACGGATTTGATTATTTAGTAATTTTAATACATAATTTACTTTGAAATTATAATCAGACACTCCAACGCCCCCCCCTAAAAAAAAAAATCGGATGTGCGCGATTCAGCCATGAAAAAGGCGGCATCCGCCAAAAGGCGCGCCGTTTGCATCCCTGCGTATAGAACGCCAAGATATTATTATCTACAATGTTTCTATTTGCTGGGGACGTTCGTGAACATCAAAGCTGCCACTTCGGGTCATTTTGAAAGTGAGTGCAATGTAGACCATAGAAAACTGTGTCACAACATGCCTGTCATGTCAACTTTTGTTTTGGTTTGTTTGTTTTATTGACGGGGTTGTCCCCGAGGATTTTTTTTCAGCAGAGATAAAAACCAGAGGGGGGGATGATCCCCACCATCCCCCCCAGCAAATCGCACCCAGATTATTATTATACATACACATTCCTTTCGGGTGTTCAACGCGTCTTTCTCTTTCAAAATTCTCTCAAAATCTTCCGTATTTAATGAAGCAAACCTGGCGACCATGTTTGTTTACAAATTGTCACGGTCACTTGCTAGCGCAGAAGTTTTACGTCTCCGACATGTGACGTCATGTTGTCTTGACAACCATGCGATATCGTAAACCATATTCAATGCTCATTCTCCATCGGGTAGAGTTACGTAATACACGTAGGATAAGCGATGTGCTAACAAAATATCGTTAGCATACGGTACTATCAAACCAAATGAATGAAACCTGCTAGAAGGGAATAGAACACATGTTTTTATTCCATCGAAAAAGTGTCCTGTATGGATAATAATACTATATCCTGCATTCCATGCTCATGAAAATGATTTGTATATAAAATGTGTAAGTTTTCAAATGTTAATGAGAATAACTCATTTGTTATTAGAGATATGGTAGTTGTATAAAATGATGTTTATTTCCAGAGTGTGATATGTTTTTTTTTTCTTGTATAAGTGACTAGGATAACTAAATGGACACTCAAACAAGAACCTGAAAACAATATTCCTACAAAAATGAGGCCTAATTTCCAGTTGCAACTCAACATCCATCGCAGTAGATGGCGATAATCGTAACAATGATCTTGCTTCTCTGGGATCTCATATAGATAGTTTTCACTGACATCACGGCATTCCGGGGAACGCCCCCCAGCCGCCATCTTGGGGGGCAAACAAAACGGACCATTGCCACTACCGGCTACGTTATCTCGGACGAATTTATGAAGTTATATAGTCAGTTTTCTAAAATAAAGATCAATGTCGGCAAAATCAAGCAAACAGAAGTATATAGATAAATTAGACGACATCTCACGACAACGGTATGCAGCCAAACTGGCCTTGATTGGGGGAATTGACCCCTACGAAGTGGACAAAGATGCATTTTCAAGTGACTATGCAGGGCTGCCAAAGCCTGAAACTGCCAAAGCCTGCTCCAAAGCCTGAAACTGACTTCATCAAACTTTAAAGGCTGTCTGATATATACAACTTTATATATTCACAGCGCGCCTTTTGGCGGATGCTGCCTGAATCGCGCAGATCCGATTTTTTTTTAGGGGGGGTGTTGGAGTTTTTTTTTTAGGGGGGGTGTTGGAGTCTCATCAGGGTGTGTGGGCGACGTCTACGAAGAATATCCCCACGGTGTGGTACTGCCTGTCGTAAGAGGCGACTAAAAGGCCACCTGCCTCCTGCCCTCTTTGTCCTCTTGAGGTCTGAGGGCAGAGGTTCCTGGAGAAGGATCAACCTAGGGCTACCCACTCCAGTATCTTAACGTGTTTGGCCTCTGGCTTGGAGCCCAACCGTTTAGAAGCCCTGTCAACCATCATCAAATAAGCCACCCCCCTCTACGAAATGTCAGTACACCAGAAACGAAAGAATCCTAACAGCGTGAACGGGACCTGCCGCCCTCTACGTGGAGGTCCCGCGCCCGGTAGCGGTGCCGCTTTCGGCGGCAACTTGTTGGAGCTACAGGAGAACCGCGACCGTCATCAAGCTACTGTAGCACCACCGTCAAATGCAATTAACGCTAAGAAGTTCAGAACCAAAATATCAAAGATCGCTATGTGGAACGTCAAAACGCTGTACCAAGCTGGAAAGCTGGACAACCTCCTGCTAGAGATGGACAGGATGAACATCGAGTGCTTAGGTCTATGTGAAGTCAGATGGCCTAAGGCAGGTGATTTCTACAAGGAAGACAAAAGAATCCTCTTCTCTGGAGGGGACTTCCATCACCGCGGAGTGGCGCTTGTCCTTGGAAAATACTTCGCGAGATCCGTGCTCTCCTTCTGGCCCAAAAACGATCGAATGTTTCTAGTCAAATTGAAATCTAGTCCCTTCAATGTAAACATCATTGTCGTGTACGCACCAACCTCAGAGGCGGATACCCAAGAAATAGAGTCCTTCTACGCATCGTTACAAGAGCTTCGCGCATCCTGCAAGTCGAATGAGATCACGATTGTCATGGGCGACCTTAATGCGAAGGTCGGCGCCGGAAGAGATGGTGATATCGTTGGACCCTACGGGCTTGGCGACCGAAACGAAAGAGGAGACCTTCTCGTCGACTGGTGCAAAGAGAACAGCATGGTCATTATTAACACATGGTTTTACCACCATCCTCGCCGACTCTACACCTGGATTAGTCCTGGTGATAGAGCACGTAATCAAATCGACTACATAATGATAAACTCTCGTTTCAGGAATGCTATCAAGAAAGCCTGCACGTATCCAGGTGCGGATATTGACTCTGATCACAATCCTGTGGTGGTCAAGTTCCAGCTTTCTCTCAAGCGGGTTGTGAAACCAAAGCTGGTATCAAAGTTCAACTTTGACATCCTACTGTCCAACCAAGAAATTAAGACGAAGTTTAACAACTATGTGGTAGCCAAACTGCCTGATCCTCCACCAGCCGATGTCTCTGAACATTGGAATGCAGTCACAAGTGCCATCATCGAGGCAGCCGAAAGCAACACCCCCAAAGAAGAGAAGAGAAAGAAACCATCAAGTAAGTGGTTCACATCTGAAATCAAAGATCTCATGGAAAAACATAGAGCTTCAAAGTCTAATCCAGTGCTATATCGTCAAGTCAATGTGGAAGTGAAGAGGAAATGCAAACAAGCCAAAGAGAAGTGGTTAGAAGAGAAGTGCCAAGAAGTCGAGAATTTGAGCCTCAACGCGAAACGCATGTTCAAGAAGATCAACGAGATTGTTGGAAAACGAGCCACGCCCTCCTCTGGACTCATCAAGGCAGCTGATGGCCGAGTGCTACAAGAAACATCTGAGGTGACAACTCGGTGGGAAGAGTACATCCAGGACCTCTTCGACGACAACCAACCAGGCGATGAGGTCATCCTGGAGTCCGCAGTGACAGGCCCGCCCATTCTGAAGTCTGAAGTAAGATGGGCTCTCCATCAGTTGAAGCCTGGGAAAGCAAGTGGACCCGATGGCGTATACACTGAGATGCTCAAAGCGTTGGATGAGGAAGGCATCAACCTTGTGTGGAAACTTCTCACGCAGATTTATGAAACGGGAAATTTTCCACAGGACATGCTCAAGTCAATTTTTGTGACCCTGCCGAAAATCTCTGGTACACTTGACTGCGACAAGCATCGTACAATCAGCCTCATGTCGCACATGCTGAAGCTATTGCTGAAAATTGTCCTACAGCGCATTAGACGAAAGCTTCTTCCAGAAATACCAGAGGCCCAGTTCAGATTTATGAGAGAGAGAGGAACAAGGAACGCGATTTTTGTCTTGAGAATGCTGTCTGAGAGAGCCATCCAGCACCATAAGGACATCCATCTCTGCTTTATTGACTATCAAAAGGCTTTCGACAAGGTGCGCCACTCTGAACTGTTCAAGATGCTCATCAGTATCCAAGTAGATGACAAGGACTTCCGCATTGTACAGTCGGTATATCGTGACCAACTAGCGGCCGTCCGTCTCCCTTGCAGCACAACGAACTGGTTCAAAATCAAACGAGGAGTACGACAAGGCTGTGTCATGTCCGCGGACCTCTTTAATCTTTATTCAGAAATGATCCTACGCGAGCTTGAAGAAAGACCTGAAGGCATTATTATCAACGGCGTCAAGATAAACAATCTCAGATACGCTGACGATATCGTCCTGCTGGCTTGGTCCGAGGAAGAGCTCCAGTCCCTCTTCGATGTTACGGTTGATGCCAGCCAGCGCCTTGGTCTTAATGTCAACACAAAGAAGACAAAAACCATGGTCATTTCGAAATCAGAGATCCCACCAACGTGCCAGCTACGCCATGGAAACAACTCTATTGACCAAGTATCCTCGTTCGATTATCTCGGCGCCATTGCCACCTCGGACGCACGATGTAAGAAAGAAATCCGTAGACGAATTGGAATAGGGAAGGATGCTTTTAGCAACATGTGCTCGATCTTCACTGATCGCAAGCTCTCAATGAAGATCAAAATCCAGCTGCTCAAGTCCTATGTATGGTCAATTCTTCTGTACGGCTATGAATCATGGACGTTCACCACTGAGACTCGTAGAAATATTGAGGCAGCAGAGATGTGGTTTTACCACAGGATGCTTCGCATTTCATACGTGGACCACGTTACAAACGAAGAGGTCCTCCGATGGGTTGGTATGGAACGCGAGCTACTCCATACGATTGATCAACGGCAGCTCAAGTTTCTTGGCCACTGTGTGAGAAAACAAGCATTTGAAGATCTCAGCCTCAGTGGAAGGATCGTGGGAAAGAAAGCCCGGGGAGGTCAGAGGAAAACATTCCTCAAGAACTTTGATCTCACCCCTGCAGACATCTGGGTCTTGGCAAGACAGAGAGAAACGTGGCATGATATGGTTCGCCAAGCGCTGATTCGGCGATGACACTCTCGACGACGGAGTCTCATCTCATCTCATTATCTCTAGCCGCTTTATCCTTCTACAGGGTCGCAGGCAAGCTGGAGCCTATCCCAGCTGACTACGGGCGAAAGGCGGGGTACACCCTGGACAAGTCGCCAGGTCATCACAGGGCTGACACATAGACACAGACAACCATTCACACTCACATTCACACCTACGGTCAATTTAGAGTCACCAGTTAACCTAACCTGCATGTCTTTGGACTGTGGGGGAAACCGGAGCACCCGGAGGAAACCCACGCGGACAAGGGGAGAACATGCAAACTCCACACAGAAAGGCCCTCGCCGGCCACGGGGCTCGGACCCAGGACCTTCTTGCTGTGAGGCGACAGCGCTAACCACTACACCACCGTGCCGCCCGGGTGTTGGAGTGTCTGATTATAATTTCAAAGTAAATTCTGTATTAAAATTACTAAATAAGCAAATCTGTTACAGTCCATGAAACAGGAAGTATAAGGATGAGAAAAAAACAGTTTAAATCGGAAAGCTGCGCACATTTGCGCAGTCCTGCACACCGCTCGGGCTGCGCAAATGTGCGCAGCTTTCCGATTTAAACTGTTTTTTTCTCATCCTTATACTTCCTGTTTCATGGACTGTAATGGATTTGCTTATTTAGTAATTTTAATACAGAATTTACTTTGAAATTATAATCAGACACTCCAACGCCCCCCCCCAAAAAAAAAATCGGATCTGCGCGATTCAGGCGGCATCCGCCAAAAGGCGTGCTGTTTGCATCCCAAACACAAATCAAATCATACAGAATAGACCTAAAATGTTTTTCAAAAATGACCCTTGCGTGAGTGAAGTGACAAGTTTCAAATAGAAACGTGACAAATGAGCGATATTAAGTGTACATTACAATGTAAACGTACACTCAGCGGTTCCAGTTAGGCATTCTCCAGAGATTGTTCACATGATGTTTTGGTTTCCAAAAACAAACTTAAACACAATTGATTGTTTATTTAAACAACTTACCACTTATAAAATGATCGGAGCAGACTTTGCTGTGTTTGGAAGGCTGATAATCCTTGCGGTTGATTCTCGCAAGCCATAGATTTCTCCTTTGTATGCTGAGTTTCTTTGTTTGCTCGCCTTCGTGCTCCCGTACAGTGGGAATTCCATAAAAGCTCCGCTTGACGTCATCATCTGACCTATTACGACAGCCGTGAATACAACAGGTGTGCGCCATTGCTAGCTTTAAATAGCCTGCTTGGGTTCTTTTGAAGACTTTGTACTCACGCGTTACAATGTGTGCTCAGTGACCCGTACGGTAAGCTGGACCCCCAAGATGGCCGCCACTAGAGAATCCCCGACTCTGTGACGTCATGTGAAAACTATCTATACCTAGCACTGCAGAGGTAAATCTCCTAGATTATACAGTACAGTCTCCTCCTTCACCCAGACCATTCATTTTTCTCAACTACTTTACTTAAAAAAAACTAGCTAGGTAAGTATCAGCTATCAAATTATCTATGTATGTTATCTGCATACATTGGAAAATTGTAGCTAATTTGCTAGCTGGAAAGAAATGATTCTTGACAAACAGAAAAACAAACATGACTGGTAGGTAGCTAAATATAAGAGGTTTGTAAACGTGTATACCGCATGGTCCGAGTGAAAAAATTTTAATGGCGAACTTTTTTATTAGGATTGTTCAGAATAAAAACGAAGTGCATGTTGCTGCCCTTAAAAACGGACAAAATACAAACCTTGGAAGTCCGCTGTCTTCCAAACAGGACCGTCTTTAGATCAGGAGTGCACAGGAAATGTAGTGCCCTACAGTACCAAGTCACCTTCTGACTGGAATGAAATGAATACTCACTTTCACCAAAGGTTAACCCCTGGCATGTTCAGTCTTCATTATGCAAACCTTAAAGGCCGTAATCAGCATTAATTATCTCTTATTACTGCCCTATTTACGACTCTTGCCCTGATAGACCACCCACTTTAGTCACCCTACATTACATCAAATTGCTCCTGGACTAGACCTGACAACTCTGGATGTGATGGATGGATGATTTTGTTGCCTGTTTAAAAAGAAAAAGAGAAAGAAAGTATGCTCCTAGCTACCGTTTACACTTCAGCGAGGAGGCGAATAGGTTCTCAAAGAGCTGAACGGATAATTGCAAAGAAAACACCATGCTCGGGTTTCGTCCTGTTGGCTCACACTCATGATCTGTAATACACTGGCGAGGTTCAAACACTTTTCCCAAAACTCATGTTTAAGCTTAATCTTTCTGATTGACCAAACAAGTCTGTTGAAAATAATCCCAGCTATTTCTTTCTTTCTCTCTCTCTCTCTCTGCCACCCCACACACACTGCTATATTTCGGAAATGTTTCCAAGCAGTCACAATGCTCACCTAAGGCTATTGAGTCATTGCCCGCAAATATGTTTTGCATTTGTTAATTAACGAAAATTAAATGTTTAGCTTTGTTCTGACCAACGCTGAGCAGGAAGAACATTGTTCTCCATCCCTCTATAAACAATTTTACATCGTGTTCTCTGGATAACAGTTTTGTCCATAAGGATTGATTCCCAGCAATGATGCATGTCCTCAAACCCAAACGACTCACAACTGCTTCTTGTAACATAGATAGAACCTGCGTTTGAAATTTGTATTATTGAGTAGTGTGTACCATATTTCTGTTGTATTTTATTATACCCTCACAATTCTTTGCTATTTTTTTTTTTTTTTTGCTGAAAGACACTAAACAGTCTTCTAGATGGTGCAACAGGAAAGCGTTCACTCTGTCATTGGGTGATCGCAAGTTTAAATCGCAACGATGCCACTTGACGCAAATCATGCGTGCATTTGAGCTCATGTATGTGGAAGACGGTAGATAGCGCTTTCCTCCGAGTGTTTTACGCTGCCCTAAGCAGCAGTTAGAGAAAACAAAAAACTAATAGCCGAGGAAGCATGTGCTAGGCTTTACCTCCCCTTTGGTAGCTCGCTAGTAGTTGTAAATTTGCAACAAACTGTGAGAAAATGGTTTTAAAATATCTTGGTTTAACAATCAGACATCTGTTCCAGATCTCGTTCAGAAACTAGTTAGATGGATAATTGGGGATTTTTCTCCAAAAGTGCTTATTAAAATAAAATGAAACTAGATAGAGACTGTGACTAAAGTCACTGTAATTTGTGCTACCTCTTACAAACCAGGACGTCTGGTCACCGTACCCTATAGATCCGGAATGGTAAGAGATAGAGAATGATGCTTAGTGAGGAAATGTTCGATCTGCTGCCCTGAACAAAATTAAAAAAAAAAAAAACCAACTGATTGAAAACAATCATGAAAATTGACAGAGTTATAAGTGATTGAAAAAGAGCCTGTTTTTCATGGATCATTCCGGATCAGTGATCCAGATCAGCACCAAAAGTCTCATCTCATTCTCATTATCTCTAGCTGCTTTATCCTGTTCTACAGGGTCGCAGGCGAGCTGGAGCCTATCCCAGCTGACTATGGGCGAAAGGCAGGGTACACCCTGGACAAGTCGCCAGGTCATCACAGGGCTGACACATAGACACAGACAACCATTCACACTCACACCTACGGTCAATTTAGAGTCACCAGTTAACCTAACCTGCATGTCTTTGGACTGTGGGGGAAACCGGAGCACCCGGAGGAAACCCACGTGGACACAGGGAGAACATGCAAACTCCACACAGAAAGGCCCTCGCCAGCCACGGGGCTCGAACCTGGACCTTCTTGCTGTGAGGCGATAGCGCTAACCACTACACCACCGTGCCACCCGCACCAAAAGTCATAGCAACATAATTCAGCCCAGAGGTACTCTTCATGTGAAATTTGGTGATGATTGGTTGAAAACGGAGGGAAAAATAACGTCCTAAAATATTAGGAGAAGAAGAAGAGGAATAAAGTAGAAAGATCCTGAGTGAGAGTAACGATTTGTGCGAGTGCTGCTAGCGCAAATTAATGAAACGCAAGATTTCTTTGAACAGCCCTGCAGCATTCAGGCGTCCCATCCAAGGTCCAAGGTGGATTCCCGTCTCGCTCCCATTATTCCCAGATGAGTTTCTCGATCCACTGTTCTGAAAATGGATGAATTGGAGTTTTGGAGGGAAAAAAAAATCACGTTGATTTTATTCCATTCTTGTATCCTAGCCTTATCTGTTCTAACATATCTGATGAGTTTTGAGTCTCGAGCTTGTGTGTTTTTTTTTTTTTAAATATCCTACATCACATCACTGAATACAACCTCTAGATGGCATCTGCATGCAGAGACAGGAGTCTGGGAGCTTGTGTAGTCCTAGAGAGAGAGAGAGAGAGAGAGAGAGAGAGAGAGCAGTCCGTGCATTGGATATCACTTGCTGGATAAATAAGGTAGAAGTTGGTGAGATCAGTGGTGCTTATGTTGCTTTCGGAGAGCTTTAACATATTGCGCATATCAGTGACTGATTAGATTTTGGGAATTTGTAGATAAGGGAATTAAAAGGAAAGAGTGTAATTTTTTTTTTCCAGGAAGGTTTTTTTTTTTTTTTTTGTATGGCTAATTCTAAAATAAATAAATAAATAAAAACAAAGATTTCCTGAAAGAACAATGACTCGTGTCAAAAATTCCCCCATGACTCCAGTGTCATGTTTGGCTGATGCTCTTACTGTATGATGATGTCATCTTGTTGTTCCATGTCAAAATATTTGCATTAGAGCAGCAGATAGTGATTGTGAGTTTCCAAATCGCAGTGTCGACTGATCACACTCGAGCTTTCTCTGTGCTTCCTGTTTCTTTCTCTCCTGTCTGTCAGGAACATGAAAGCCAATCACGGATGACTGTTCGCTCTTTTCGACAGAATAGGA
This sequence comes from Neoarius graeffei, assembly GCF_027579695.1. NCBI lineage: Eukaryota > Metazoa > Chordata > Actinopteri > Siluriformes > Ariidae > Neoarius > Neoarius graeffei. The sequence goes on from NC_083596.1 coordinate 5,357,778, forward strand.
TAGTTAAGTGTGTCTTCTGGATGCACTGAGTTCTCCCGTGGTGGTGTCTGAGATGAGGTTTGAGAAGATGTTAGAGGAAATATGTTTAAGCATCATAGTCACCGGCTGGTAGATGTTCTGTGATGGGAAAGAGAGAAAATTGTGTTTTACTCCCTTGTGTGCTACTGCTGCTCCAGGAATTCATCGGTGATCATATTTTAGCCGGGCTTTCCATCAGGCGTTACTATGAAAATACAGGACCACAATCTGAATAATAAAACTTTCCTGCACATCATATGACGGCTGTGTGTGTGTGAGGGTGAAATGGGAGATTAACCTTCGCACCTTCAGTCCTTGCCACACTAAACTGGCTCAGTGTGGCTGATGCTGCTTCGAGGCTTGTTAGGAATTTACAGCCAGTTCAGTGTGTGTGTGTGTGTGTGTGTGTGTGTGTGATATAAAGTCAGTTAGAGTCAGTTAGACAGGCTGTTATTCCTACAATAGGTCAAACGAGTTCCTCTTCCACATTCAGTAATTAAAGATAGTAAAGGCGTGTGTGTGAGAGAGAGAGAGAGAAATGAGGAAGAGCAGACAAGACAGGGAGAAAGAAAGACAGATGGATAGAGAAGCAGACTGACAAAGAGGTAGAGAAAGAGGGAAAATGTGAAAAAGAGAAACAGATGGAGAGAGAGATAAAGCGAGAGACGTGAACAGAAAGAGAGATATAAATTGTGAGATGGACGGAAGGAAGAAGGACAGAGACAGGAAAGACAGAGAAAGTGAGACTCTGGGAGAGGGAGAGGGAGAGAAAGCGCTTGTTCTGGCCACCACATGCCGATGATGTCATCTCACAGCTCTGCAGTGTGACAACGAGAGGCAGCGCGGCATTTGATCTTTTTTATTTTCATCTCCATTTCATCTTCCACGGCTTATCGGTGATCCTTCACTGTCCCCTGACTCACACTCTCTCTCTCACACACACACACACACACACTTGTCTCACTATCCTTGTGAGGACCTTCCATTGATGTAATTATTATTGCAGTTAATTAATGCTGTGCCCGCATCTCAACCTAACCTTAACCTCAGTAATGAAAAGGAAACTTTTTGACTCATTTATTTATTTTTGTTTTAAAAAAAAAACAGCAGCAATTTCCTTGTGGGGACCATCCAAATGTCCCCACAAGGTCGAAATTGTCAGATTTTACTATCCTCGTGGGGACATTTGGTCCTCAGTAGTATATCAACACACACACACACACACACACACACACTGGGGTGGACACCTGCTTTTTGTTTACGCAACAATCCCAACGTGACTTGTGCGTGGCGCGCGATCCCCAAGTGCCAATGCGTCTCAGTGAAGCCGAGCTCCAGGGCTCGATTCAATTAGAAGGAGATAAAGGGCCGTCGCTGAGGATGAGTGGAGATAACGGATTGGAGTGCCTCAGCTGCCCGCCTTTGTTTGCTTAATTAAGGATGACCTCATCGCTAAAAATGGCTACTGCTTCTCCCGGCGTCACGAGCAGAGCCATCAGCAGATTGGAGAGCAGGCAGGGTGCCAAGAACGCTCACACAACTCTCTCTCTCACACACACACACACACTTTCTATCAGCCGCTCTTGTTTTCTCTCTTTCTCGCTCTCTCTTTCTCTCTCTCTCTCTCTCTCTCTCTGACACACCACCTATATAATATAGAGACACATCTCTCTCTCTCACACACACACACACACACACACACATCTTCATCGCGATGTATGTCTACATGACTGCAAACAAAAAAGCAGTCAGCCATCATGGTTACATTCACGGCATTCATCGTGTTAACCGTTCTCCCAGCCAAATGCCACACATGCAGTGATGTAATGCCAGTCGAGTCCAATTTGGCGTTACATGAGGTCACCGGGTTCGGTGCTTTCTCTGCGCGTTATGACGGCGGGGCAGACCATCAGCTAATTAACTCATATGGCATATGAATTCAGTTCAAATTTATATCGCTTCATGAAGGTCGCAGGCCAGCAGACCTTTTATTGCTTCGTTGTATTTATGTATTTTAAATCATTCCAAGTTTTGAATTTGCTTTGCAGCAGGACTCCACCCGAAAGTTCTTCTTAATTCATGGGCCAGATCTCATTTCCGAACGACAGAAAGGAAGAGAGACGGCTCTCTTATTAAAAGATGACGTCGTTTGCAGTGCAGCGAGACGCATAGATGCTAATTAGGTTGTCATGGGAAAATGTAACGACGTGAAGCTCACCGCCCAGATGATTCGGATCGGAATTAATATCTGCGACGAATTTTAGATTCATAAGAGGATTAATAGGATAATGAGTGCTGATTGGATCTGTATTCTTTCTTTTCGATTCACATGAAGAAAAAAAGTGAAAGCAAAAAAAAATAATAATAATCATTTGTAACTTCCTGAGTTTTGTTTTGCCCGAGTTGACCTTCACGCAGCAGAGCAGGGGAGTAAAGTGACATCACATCCCCCCATCAAAAAAATAAAATAAAATAAATAAATAAAAGATGGCCAATTAATGACTCAGCACTGACCTCAGCCACAGCGCTGACCAGAGATGAGCAACAACACAACCTCAGGATCTCATCCCCCTTCGGTCCCTCCAGATCCTCCTCACCAACAAAGACAAATCCGTCCTCAGAGGTGTGTGTGTGTCGTCCTCACCAACAAAGACAAATCCATCCTCAGAGGTGTGTGTGTGTGTATATATATGGTACCATTCCCAAATCAGCTTGCTACAAACGCACCGGAATTAATATAACCTTGATCCGAGACGTCTCTACAGTACATACCCAGCACATCAGGATATATTTCCCTACGTTAAGAATTTAAAGAAACGAGTGTTAGAGGAAACCATCACTCAGGTGTGTGGATGGTTGAGAGAGTGCTGACAGTTTAACAGGGGACGGAGCTGCCAGTTTAGGAAGCCTATAAAAAAAAAAAAGACGCAGTTTGCAGCTGATTCACATCTCTGTAATAGACGTGCACCAAACATGATGGATGACCCACCTGACTCGTTTTTTGTTTTACTATAGCCTCTTGCACAGCTACAAGCAAGCGACAGAAGCTTCCAAGGGTGAGCTCAAAGCTAAGAAGAGAGTACATGTTAATTTATCGTGTCACTACACACAAAAACAGATGGGTGCTCTTCCACCAGAGGATCGACAAGGCCATCCGCTCACGTTCACAGGTTATTTAAGGGCCCCGAGACACAGATCTTTGTAGAGATCAAACGCTTCCCGGTGCCATTTATATCGCCAGTCGGTTGCATGATGGATTTCGTGTAGGAAGTTCACTGAGGCCAAAGCGCTGTTCTCCATCTGGCCAAGACAAATGTAGGAACATATCACTCTGAACTCAGATCCTGGGGACAAATGAATGTCGTGCATGAGCTCCAGGTGTGATGCGAAGTAAGAGGGAAACCTTATTGCTCGATATTGCGTATCTTACTGTAGTAACTGAAGTCCAGCACTGTTGGACGTCCGGAGTATCAAATATTCTGCGAAGGATGTATCACTCTCTGCATTTTACTTCTTCTCTGAACGTAAAGCTTTGGCAGCAGACTGACATGGAGGTCTGACCTGTGACCTAACCTGAAGCCTCAATTCAGACAAGTCACGCAAGACATGACCTCCTGCTCCTTCAGGTGAATTATGCTGTAATGTCAGGCCCAGATGTACAGATGGTTTACTGTTTCTGCTTTACTGTACTCCCAAGCTGAAGGTGGGAATAGACCATGAGGGCCATTAGAATCTGACACTGGAGGTCCAAAGCCAGCACTTTCATCAGACCGCCACCTGTGAGCAAAGAGTTCTGAGGATCTCAGAGTTCATTGAGGTCCACAATAGCGGTAGTGGTAGCTAGAAAACTAGCTGTTTTCATGCATAGATCTGAAGAGCTTGTTGAATTTAATGTTTGAAATCCTTCAGACTCTCTTTATGTCTTTATAGAAACCACCTGACTTACTTGGAAGGGTCAGGGGCAAACCAGTTCTGCTCCACCAACCCATCTCCTAAAACACCAGATGGCAAAGTTTACACTGTGCAATTTTTTAGTCCGACTGTAACAGGAATTCTTTTTTGTGGATATTTGAGAACAGGTGGTCTTAGAATACATACTGTGACATCCTCACCGACAGGGGATCACTAAATCAGTTGAGATGATTTTGGGTGCCTTACAAGGATGACACCTGGTGCATCCCATTAGGCAGACACCCAAGGACAGACTGGACCCAGGACCTGCTGAGAGAGATTATATTTCACAGTTGGCTTGGGAGTGTCTGGGGATCCCTTAGGAGGAGCTATGAGTGGGCATAGATGGGTCTGAGCTGAGAGCTGAGATCTTCTCACCCTGCTTCTCCCACCAGGAAAAATGAATGAATGAATGAATGAATGAATGAATAATTATCAGCAACAATCAAAGTCTGTTACATGCCAGGACTTGGTCTTCCCAGGCAGTCTCTATCCCAGTACTAACCAGGCCCTTAAGGTGCATTGGGTGGTGCCGATCTCCGCCTCTATAGCCCTCGGCCTCTCACCTATACATCTAGGGTTACAGTGGGGGGCTGGTCCTCTGGTAATCAGCAACAATATTTAAATCTAATTTACATTACAGGCATTTAGCAGACACTTTTATCCAGACAGCATACCCAGAGAAGCCTGGGGTTAGGTGCCTTGCTCAAGGGCCCTTCACCTGTTCCTGCTGCTCCAGCAACCTTTTAGTCCCAAAGCTGCATCGCTAACCATTAGGCCATGGCATCCCTGATTAAACATTTTAATTATACCTTCAGCTTTTCACATTTGGGGTGACAAGGTGGTGCACTGGATACCGTTCGTGCCCCATAGCTCTTTTGGTTCTTTTTGTTTCATCATGGGTTTCTTCCAGGTTCTCCAGTTTCCTATAACCTCCAAAAAACAAGCCAGTTGGTAGACTGGTGTGTGCATGGTTCCATGCAGAGGTGGAAAAACTGGATTGACAAAGTAAAAGTCCTGCTTAGGTTTTCCTTCTGCCTGTGCTCTCAACACAGGTGATTTCACCAATTAGCTCATCAACCTGGCTTAGGGGATGTGGTAATTAGGATCAGTTGGTTCATTGAATTGGCTGGAGCAAAAATGTGGCAGGGTTTTTACTTTCTGCACCCGGGTTTTTCCACCTCTGGTTCCATGTGATATTCTGGCATCCCATCCAAGGTGTATTCACTGTCTTATGCGCCATCTTCCCAGGATCCATCATGACCCTGACCAGGATAAAGCACGTACTGAAGACAAACAACAGAATGCTTGAGTAGTTTTCATACAGACAAAATGATGACTCTCCCAAGCCCTCACACCCTCCATTCACTGGTTTTTGGTTCTAGCAGCTTTTTGGTGGCTCAGATCCAGCCCTTTTACAATGGACAACCTTAAATGGTATTAGGGCCAAACAGGGTACCAGTGGTGTAAATAACCTCCTCTGCTGAGGTCGTTCTAACCATCGCAATGGCCTATAATGTTTCTGAAAAGATTTTCAGCCTTTTAGATTGGTAAACATCCCATGCCCACATGTTTATGCGCTTACAGTCAAACATTAAATCATTTCTGAGAGTTGTGATACAGATACTAACAAAAAGAACACATCAGCAGCAGAAAATCTGCTTGTTCAACAAAATGTCCTGGTGTGTACTGTATACAACTGAAGATACCTGAACCTGCAGTGAAACTTTTTTTGTGTAACATTGTCTCTTCTCTTTAGTTTCTGATGGGCAGATGATGGACAGATGATACGTACCACATATTCCGTTTTTAATGAATTTACAGAGCAGAACCATATTATTGGTACCAAAATGATCCAAAGGACAAGGCATTAAATGCTTAGTTCGTTTGCGCTAGCAGCGGTAGCACAAATTGGTACTTTCACTCAGGATCTTTCTACTTTCTTCGTCTTCCTCTTATTATTATTATCGTCATCCTAATTTTTTTTTTTTTTAAGATGCTATTTCTCCCTCAATTTTCAACCAGTCATCACCAAATTTCACATGAAGAATACCTCTGGGCTGAATTATGTTGGTATGACTTTTAGTGCTGATCCGGATCACCGAACTGGAATGATCCATGGAAAACGGGATTTTTTTTTTCAATCACTTATAACTCTGTCAATTTTCATGATTCTTTCAATCAGTGTTTTTTTTTTTTTTTTGGTTGTTTTTTGTTCAGCAAAATGACCTTCACCTTGACCTTCAATTCACAAAGGTCAGCTAGCACAAATTACTGTGACTTTGGTCACAGTCTCTATCTAGTTAGGAATTAGAAGCCTGTTTTTTTTTTTTTAAGAATAAGTAATGAACATATTAGAGTTATTCCTCGTTGAAAAACCATTAAGTTGTCGTGTTTTGTTGTAGGTGCATCTAACAAATGCAGCAAAATTAGACTTGTTTTTTGGAGAAAAAACAACCAAATAAAACTGCCAACAGTCTTAAAGTCTTGAAATATGTACAGAGCTTGAGAGCAGTGCTTAACTTTCCAAAGAAAATGACAAAAAAGTGGAGAAAGTGGTATTGTGGTGTGATTTAGAGGAAATTTCTCGTGTTTTGTCAGTTTATATTTTGTTTGGGGGTAATAGACGAAGAAATCACATTCAGACAAAGTGACTCACTCGTTCATTCAGACTTTTGGCTGGAATTGACGTGGATCCTACTGTGTTATGGCAAGTGGTTATAGAAGCTCTGTGCAAAACTTGTGTATGGGAATCAGACCTTAGCTCTGAAAGTTTGCTTTGGGAGAACTGGACAAATCAAAAATAAAATTATTTTCACTCAGTCGGGCTTGTCTGCAGATCGCACACTACAGGAAGGGTGTATTTATGTGTGATTAAGCACATACAGTGGTGCTTGAAAGTTTGTGAACCCTTTAGAATTTTCTCTATTTCTGCATAAATATGTCCTAAAACATCATCAGATTTTCACACAAGTCCTAAAAGTAGATAAAGAGAACCCAGTTAAACAAATGAGACAAAAATATTATACTTGGTCATTTATTTATTGAGGAAAATTATCCAATATTACATATCTGTGAGTGGCAAAAGTATGTGAACCTCTAGGATTAGCAGTTAATTTGAAGGCGAAATTAGAGTCAGGCATTTTCAATCAATGGGATGACAATCAGGTGTGAGTGGGCACCCTGTTTTATTTAAACAACAGGGATCTATCAAAGTCTGATCTTCACAACACATGTTTGTGGAAGTGTATCATGGCACGAACAAAGGAGATTTCTGAGGACCTCAGAAAAAGTGTTGTTGATGCTCATCAGGCTGGAAAAGGTTACAAAACCATCTCTAAAGAGTTTGGACTCCACCAATCCACAGTCAGACAGATTGTGTATAAATGGAGGAAATTCAAGACCATTGTTACCCTCCCCAGGAGTGGTCGACCAACAAAAATCACTCCAAGAGCAAGGCGTGTAATAGTCGGCGAGGTCACAAAGGACCCCAGGGTAACTTCTAAGCAACTGAAGGCCTCTCTCACACTGGCTAATGCTAATGTTCATGAGTCCACCATCAGGAGAACACTGAACAACAATGGTGTGCATGGCAGGGTTGCAAGGAGAAAGCCACTGCTCTCCAAAAAGAACATTGCTGCTCATCTGCAGTTTGCTAAAGATCACGTGGACAAGCCAGAAGACTATTGGAAAAATGTTTTGTGGACGAATGAGACCAAAATAGAACTTTTTGGTTTAAATGAGAAGCGTTATGTTTGGAGAAAGGAAAACACTGCATTCCAGCATAAGAACCTTATCCCATCTGTGAAACATGGTGGTGGTAGTATCATGGTTTGGGCCTGTTTTGCTGCATCTGGGCCAGGATGGCTTGCCATCATTGATGGAACAATGAATTCTGAATTATACCAGCGAATTCTAAAGGAAAATGTCAGGACATCTGCCCATGAACTGAATCTCAAGAGAAAGTGGGTCATGCAGCAAGACAACGATCCTAAGCACACAAGTCCTTCTACCAAAGAATGGTTCAAGAAGTGAATGTTTTGGAATGGCCAAGTCAAAGTCCTGACCTTAATCCAATCAAAATGTTGTGGAAGGACCTGAAGCGAGCAGTTCATGTGAGGAAACCCACCAACATCCCAGAGTTGAAGCTGTTCTGTACGGAGGAACGGGCTAAAATTCCTCCAAGCCGGTGTGCAGGACTGATCAACAGTTACCGGAAACGTTTAGTTGCAGTTATTGCTGCACAAGGGGGTCACACCAGATACTGAAAGCAAAGGTTCACATACTTTTGCCACTCTCAGGTATATAATATTGGATCATTTTCCTCAATAAATAAATGACTGAGTATAATATGTTTTGTCTTATTTGTTTAACTGGTTTCTCTTTATCTACTTTTAGGACTTGTGTGAAAATCTGATGATGTTTTAGGTCATTTATGCAGAAATATAGAAAATTCTAAAGGTTTCACAAACTTTCAAGCATCACTGTATACTTAAACACATGTACAAGCCTTCAAGTAGGAAAATATAATTGGTCAGAAGGTGTTGATTAATATTCCATGACAGAGCCTCTGACAGTGGTTATAACATCCACACAGATCACAGGTGAATACTAAAGCGCTTGTTCTAATGTGGTATTGTTTCTGTAGTAACAGCTCATTCACAGGGATATACAAACTGTATTCAGCCTTCTGCTCCTTCAGCTGAAGTATGCTGTAATGTCAGGCCCAGATGTACAGACAGTTTACTGTTTCTGCTTTACTGTACTCCCAAGCTGAAGGTGGGAACAGCTCCGAGGATCTCAGGGTTCATGGAGGCCCATAATCTGAAAAAGTAATAGCGGGAGCAGATAGCATAGAGCTGAAGTAACGGATATACTTGGTGAAATTTGACATCTGAAATCTAGACTCTCTTTAGGTCTCTATAGATGTTCCAGGTCAAAAAATTTCAACCTCGGTCTTTTTTTTTTTTTTTTTTTACCTGGGTTTAAATTTTTAACCGAGTTCATAATTTCCAACCTCTGTAAAATTTTGGATTATCTAAGAGTCTTAAAAGGGATTTTCCATCACTTCTTCTGTCTCTCTTTCTTCCATCCAACACTTCTCTGTCTACACCAACCTCGTATTTCCTCCTGTCTGTCCTATCTACCTAATTAGCATTTTTTTAACATATCTTTTTTTCATACTTAACCAGGATTCAAGCTCAGAACTTCCTGATTGTGAACCCAATACCTTCACCACTAGACCAGCAACAATTGCAATGGAAGGAATGATATATATTTTTAATTTATTAATGAGTCCAGTCTTATTACATCATCAAATAGTTTAAAATACAAAGTCTTCCCAAATCTGAACCCTAACCCGAGATATACAAAGTTTTCCTAATACAAGTAGCAAATTATGAACTGGGTTAAAAATTCTAACCTAGGTTGAAAGATTCTGACCTGGAACACAGAAACCACCTGACTCACTTTGGATGACATGTATGCTTGGGGGGAGAAAAAAAGTTCTAATAAATTCTGAACCACAGTATAAAGCTGACAAAACTGTTTTTAATTTTAAAATCCATAATAAGTCATGGACGAAAAAGAACAAAACATTTTTTTGATCCCCAATCCAAAAGAAGTCCTCAATTTTGTTCTACAAATACAGATTTCTACCAATTCATATTAATTTCATGATGTCAGACTGGGGCTGATGGTCTACTTTCATATGCTATAAAACTCAAAAGAAATAAAAAACAGCTTTCTTACACTTATTCAGCTGAAATTTTATTTATAGGTTTAATTTAATTACACTGTGCTTGATTTTGTTTGGAGTATTCATTTCAGATCCTGTAATACACACTGAGCTAACAGTGCTTCTACTCCAGTAAACATCTTATCTCTTCTTTATGGTGTTGCTTGTAAGATATGTGTATTTATTTTATCCACATTCGCTGGATATGAGAAATCACATGCTCTGATTGGTGACTCTACTACTAGGATATCAGCTCATATACCGTGAGTAGAGGAAAACAAAATGGTGGAGCGTGTTGCTGAACCAACCGAGGACAAAATAAAAACTCCAAGTCAAAAACAAAACCCCAAAAACACAAAAAAAAACCAAAACAAACAAGCAACACAATATGAAATAAAAGTATTTGATGGTAAGAACGTAGCCTGGCTAACGCGACTTCAAAGCTCTCCGAGCATTTGGTCTGGCCAAGATATTAAGCCCAACCGTTTCCCAGAGCGCGTGGTTGACCCGCCTCCCTGAAATGCCTCAGTTTGCTACTGGTCGAAGCCAGAAAAGGCTGTGATGAAGCTTAAACCAATCACATCACTCTTTCCTCTGACGTATGTGACGCGACGGGGCTAACTGGTAGATTAAACTCTTACCGAAGCCGGTCGGGAACAAGGCGAAAACGTCCTTCCTTTCAATAAATACCTCCAGGGCTGCTCTTTGCTCCGTTTTCAATGAGAACTTCCCATTGAATGCTTTCAATACAGCATCTACCGCTGTGTTAAAGGCTTGCCGCTGCTCCATGTTCGTGATGTGAATGAAGCGCTTCCGGCATAGATTCTGTAAACAATCTATGGCTTCCGGTCGCAGTTCTACTACGTCACTGCCTTGAACACGCCTCTACCCAGGGCCGTTGGAGATGCTCAAAGTTGATTGGTTCCCGATTTTTCGGGAGCTTGGAAATGCTGTAGATAGCCTGCCTGGCCAGACTAAGCTCGCAACAGGCCCTCGTGTTGCGTCACGCTTAGGATGGTTAGGATGGGCGGGCCCAGGCTAGTAAGAACGTAACTTTTTTATTTTTCAAGAATTATTATTATTATCACATTTTTTTCACAAATTGCTCCTGTCATTTCGCCGGTTTGTTCACATTCTAAGTGGAAATTATTTTGTCCGACGTTTTGGATAAAGTTTGTATTGATCGAATTTGCAAAAAATAAAAATGACCCGTTTCTCAAAATCCAGTGAATGTGGATAGAATAAAACAGTTATTTCACTCAATCTCGCTGTACATGGATTATAGACAACTCGGTGCTACGCGCCTCGTCAGCTATCAGCTCATGTACGACTCGATTACTGTGCAAAAGTCTTCGGCCCCCTATTTCTTTTTCATACAAACTTTGTTATAGATTACTATTTGATGACTTCTACATTATCGACTCAAAACATTACAGAAACATTTTATAGTTCCAAACATTCGTGGTTTTTTTTTTCCCAGCACAAAATTAAATGTTACAGGAAAAAAAAAAGTTTGTATCTGAGCAGCATATTCTATAAGAGAGCACTTTTCAGATGAAAAAAGAAAACATAATGAAAGCTACTGCGTTTTGGTGCAAAATGAAGAAGTGTGAGACAGTCAAAGTGTCCAGAAGAACTGGGGCTGGTTCTGTAAGATGCTCAGTAAAACCTCCAGATCATTTCCGCATAAAACTGACCTCACTGGACCTGAGACAGATATTTATTTATTTATTTATTTATTTATTTAAAGTAAAGGGTCGTCTCACACCAGATATTGACTTTGTAAGATTTTTGTAATATTGAAGCATTTCATTTCATTATTTTTAAGCCATTTCTGTTCTACACCATGAGACATGCCAGTCCAGTTCCTGTTTAAGCCAGATGCTGATCGAATAATTTCATATCCAAAGAGAAAGAGGAGCTTTGGGCATCTCCCACAGTACATCCTGTGATTTGTTCCTTCTCTGCTTATACTTTCTGAGAGGTCACGTCTCCTTTGCCATGAGGTTTTGATCGTGCTGTTAACTCCAGATCACGCGATATGCCTTTTCGGTGAAAAGAATTTCTCTACTAATCTCCACCAGCTGCACGGTGCATGTCGTTGATGTTGACAAGCCTGGCTGAGAGGTACCAGGCCCTGCAGAATCACATTGCGGAGTTCATGTACGTCTGTGGCCACCATCATGATCCCTGAGACGCCGCAAGTGTTCTGTGAGAGGCTTTAGAAAGTTAACGTGAAATCACAGCAGTCCTGAACTGGTGACAGTGATGAGCAGATGTTGGATGGATGCGGATTACATTTTTATTTGTGTTTTGTATGGATTATAGATATAATGATGGTATCTTGGGTCAAGTCAGTGAGTTCAGCTGGGATTGTCTTCGCTTCACTTTCCAAGTGAATGTGACGCAGAGAGTGTGACAGATGTTAGATGTTGCTTAGAATTGTACCTTAGCAAGAATCAGACGTGAATCAGGCAAAAACCAGCCCAATGGTAACCCTTAGCTACTTCATTGCAATGGTGACTAGTGGTGTATAGTGTCCTCCATTTGGGGTAAGAGTCTTCATTCCAGATGGCAAAGTAGGGGCAATGTTTCCTATCTTCAGAGTGGATGTGTTTCAGGGTAAAATGTTCTATGTTTGGGGATTAAGTGTCCAATATTTGGGAGGGCTAATTGTCATACAACTGGAGGGTGAAGTGTCCTGTGTTTGGGGGGTGAGGTATCATACATTTTAAGGGGCAACATGTTCTATATTTAGGGGAGGAAGTGCCATACATTTGGGGGTGAATTGTGCTAGATTTAGGGGGTGAAGTGTCCTATATTTGAGGTTAAAGGTCCTACCTTTGAGGGTTGAAGTGCAAATGAAGGGTCCTACTCGGACGAAGTCCTGCCATGTCCCATATTCGGGGATTCAAGTGGACTATTAAGTTTCCTCTTGGAAAATTTAAAGGGTGTAATTTCCCACATTCAGAGGCTCTAAAGTCCTTCCCACGCCTTGCCCTGGTCTTCCCAGGCAGTCTCCCATCCCAGTACTAACCAGACCGTTAAGGCGCATTGGGCGGCACTGACCTCCATTTCTGTAGCCCTCAGCCTCTCGCCTATACAGCTAGGATTACAGTGGAGGCTAGTCCTCTGGTAACCACGAGAGTTTGACTCCCCACTCGCATGTGTATTGCATACCTTTATGATAGTCTTTGGTATGACCGGACTGCGAGTAGAAATGATCTCCCAGTCGAGAGGCAGACATGCTAACCACTAGGCCAGCACGCGGTTTGGGAACTAAGTGGGATACTATTTTTTATTATTATTATTGCTGTTGGTGGTGGTGGTGGTGTTCATTTTACTTACAGTTTCAACTGCACGTTGCTTTTCCTAATCTGTACATTATCAGTTTATTATTTTGCTATTCTTTAGTTTACTTTGTGCAAACTATAAAAGTTTGACATTTTTAAAAAACTTTGCTGTCAAAATGTTATCAGTACTATGTTAGCTACCTGATGATGATGTTCGTCCTTCGGGGTCGAAGAGGACCATGACTTCAATTTGGTGGGTGGTGGTTGTGGGTCTGGAGGTGACCGATGAGGCCAATCCAGGCCTTGAAGGTATGCCTGCATGTCGGGCACATGTAGGTAGGTGCTGTAGTGGGGGTGGCGATAGTTTGAGCCTTTCATGAAGCTCATTTCTTCTGGGCCTCGGTAATGCGTTTCATCTTGCCCCATACCCTAACTCCTACACTTTAACCTCTAAACCCTAACTCCTAAACCTTAAACCCGAGCCTATAACCCATAAACTTTTTTTTTTGTCCCTGTCAATAACTAAAACTCCTATATACCCAAAGTCCTGGAGAAATAGTATTTCATTCTGTTGTACACATGTATAGATGGGATAAAAGTACAAATCTGAAAGAAGAGATGCTGTATGTTTCTCATATAACTGCTTTGAGAAGCTCATATAATTGCTTTGGCAAAAAGCAAAGCAGTCAAAAGCATGCCAATAAAAGAAATCTTTGAATTGATTTAAATTAAATCGAGACTATGGAGAAAAGGAGAAACTTAAGACAGAAGAGATGGAGGCGGCAAGCTGTTTTTTGGCCCATTAGTGCTGTTCTGTCCTCCAACTTCTACTGCTCCTCTTTAGAGAATCGGGGTTTTGTACGTTTGTCAAAAACGATGCTGGAATCAGTGTTGCGTCAGTCCATGGTGGAGCGGAGGAATCCTGGATTCACTTGGGAAATAAAAACCCACACTTGGAATTTCACTCATCCAGCATTCCTAGTCGCCAGAAACCACGCGCCTTATTGTTCAATAGCATTGTTATGGAAACAGTGGCATGCCAAAAATATGTACTTACCTCTTTTATAACATTCCAGCACTTCCCCAAAGTCTGAGGATTAACATTCAGTAATGGAATATACGATTAGGAAATCAATTTGTACATTCTGTATGAATTGTGCAAAACCTGTTTTTGAAACCATTTCCAGCCAGGGCAAAGAAAATATTTTGGTGAATATTTATAAAAAGGGCCTGTTGTACTTGTTGTAAAAGCTATTAAAAAGAAGGTCATGTACCATGTGGACAAAACAGTCTCTTTTAAAGGAATGGATAGATTTGAATAAAGTGGCTTCTATAAGTATTCAATCCAACCCCCTCCTCAAGCTTTTCCACATTTTGTTGAGTTACAACCTGGAATAAAATGGACATAATACTCTAAGTGTATCAGTCAGTTTTTGGCTATAAAAAATATATATACCCAACTTTGAACCTCATGAACTTCAGAGCGACATTAAATCCATTATTAAAACATGGAAAGGATATGGCACAACCATGACTCCACTCACCAAAAGTCAGAGAGAGTGTAAAAAGGCATTAATCAGAAGAAACCGAGAGACCAAGCATAACTCTGAAGCAGCTGGACAGATCCACAGCCCAGACCGGAGAAGCTAAAATGAAACTTTTTGGCTTTGGCAGGAAGTGCTGTTTTGTGGAAACCTGATACTACTCATCGCCGTGAGAACACCAACCACATTGTGAAGCATGGTGGTGGTAGCATCACTGGGTCGCAAAATTGTGCACTTTTTTTTTTGACAAAACTATTGTAAAGAAGTGGTGTCAGACAAAAATGGCTTAAAAATAATGAAATGAAATGTTTTAAAGTTAAAAAATACTATAAACATTAATCAGTAAGCCATAATAAATAAAACAAAGTCAATATTTGGTGTGAGACGACCCTTTGCTTAAAAAAAATAATAATAGTAGTAGTCTGAGGTCCAGTGAGGTCAGTTTTATGCGTAAATGAGCTGTAGGTTTTCCTGAGCATCTTCCAGAACCAGCCGCAGTTCTTCTGGACACTTTGACTGTCACACTTGCGTCTTCATTTTGCACCAAAACCCAGCAGCCTTCATTATGATTTCTTTTTTAATCTGAAAAGTGCTCTCTTATGGAATATGCTGCTCAGATGCAAACTTTTTTCTTTAACATTTCATTTTGTCCTGAAAAAAAAACGAACGTTTAGGACTCTAAAATGTTTTTGTACTGTTTTGACTCAGTAATGTAGAAGTCTCTCATTATCTCTCGCCGCTTTATCCTTCTACAGGGTTGCAGGCAAGCTGGAGCCTATCCCAGCTGACTACGGGCAAAAGGCGGGGTACACCCTGGACAAGTCGCCAGGTCATCACAGGGCTGACACATAGACACAGACAACCATTCACACTCACATTCACACCTACGGTCAATTTAGAGTCACCAGTTAACCTAACCTGCATGTCTTTGGACTGTGGGGGAAACCGGAGCACCCGGAGGAAACCCACGCGGACACGGGGAGAACATGCAAACTCCACACAGAAAGGCCCTCGCCGGCCACGGGGGCTCGAACCCGGACCTTCTTGCTGTGAGGCGACAGCGCTAACCACTACACCACCGTGCCACCCTAATGTAGAAGTCATAAAATAGAAATCTATAACAAATTTTGTATGAAAAAAAACCAGGGTGCCGAAGATTTTTGCACAAGACTGTATGTATTTATATTCAGTACCTGTAAGTTCTTATAGACAGTGAACAATTTATAAATTGGTTTTAATATCCTTATTCCACATTCTTAAATATTTAATAGTTATTCCATGAAATCGAGTCGTACATGAGCCGATTACCGACGAGGCGCGTAGCACTGAGTACGATGTACGATGAGATTGAGTGGAATAACTTTTTTATTCTATCCACATTCACTGGATTTTAAGAAACAGAGCATTTTTATATTTTGCAAATTCGATAAATAAAAACTTTATACAAAACGTCTGACAAAATCATTTCCGCTTAGAATGTGAACAAACCGGCGAAATGACAGGAGCAATTTGTGAAAAATGCGATAATAATAATTCTTGAAAAAAAAAAAGATATGTTCTTACCACCAAATACTGTTATTCGATATTCTGTTGCGCTTTTTTTTTTTTTTGGGGGGGGGGGGGGGGGGGGGTCTTCTTCTTCTTCTTCTTCTTTAGGGTTTTTTGACGGTTGGCAAAGCAACTTAAAGGTGCATTACTGCCACCAACTGGGCTGGAGTGTGGAACAGAAGATATTGGTAGAAAAAAAAACATATTCTTTTAGCTATTTCTGTTTCTTTTAAATCCTTGATGATAATTTTTGGGGTTTTGTTTTCGAGTCAAGTTTTTATTTCGTCCTCGGTTGGTTCAGCAACACGCTCCGCCATTTTGTTTTTCTCTACTCATGGTATATGAGCTGATAGCCTAGTAGTAGAGTAGCCAATCAGAGCGCACGATTACTCATATCCAGCGAATGTGGATAGAATAATACCAAATAACCCTGAACGTCATCATATCATTATTTGCGATGTATATATCCAAGCTCAAAGAGTGATTTTGGGAAAAAGAAAAACATATTGTAATATTGTTCCACTTTCACATCATTTCTTTGGATTTTCCTTCTGCTAAAAAAAAAGAAAAGAAATAAACGGCTCGTTTTAACAGAACATAGAAATTAATATGGCTTTGTTGAAAGATTGTAGTTGAGCGCAGCTGGTGCATGACTGTTGAAAGATTTAAGGTTCATTGACTCGTTTCTATCCTCCTTTATTCTTTAACATCTCTGGATTATGTGATAATTCTAACCGAGACCCTGAAAGACACCAAACAACTGGCCGGGTCTGCCGTCTTCCCAGTCATGGACCAAGCTGTTGATTTATTCTGATTATCAAAACACATAAAGATATTATTTCAATCCAGACCACATCCAGAAACATAAACCTTCAAGCTAAATTATTTGTCTCCTGTCTCCCTTTTTACCTTTTCCACCCACTAACACACACACTGCATCTTTTCTAAGTCTTCAGGGTTCTCTTTCTCCCTTTGGCATGGCCCCTCTCTGCACAGAGCTGTCAGGAAGCTGCCGGTTTCTGGCTCTGCGGCTGCATTCCGTACATGCTTGTGCCAGTGTCATATCACATTCAGCCTGAAGTGCTGCTTGACCCCTTCGTCACTGTTATTCTCACCAAAAAAGAAAGAAAGAAAGAACTGCAGATACTCTGTGAAAACAAGCACAACTTGGGGGGTTGATTTGGTGTAATTGCAGTTTTACTTGCTATGTTTTTGTTGCCTGTGCTTAACTCCACAGAAGGAGGAAAGAAGTAATAAAAGTGTCACTTAGATCATCAAGGACTAACATGTGTGACTCTGTGGCCTCAGACGTTTTGTAAACTCCGTACACTTTTGCAGCACAATTAACATTTAACACGAACCAGGCAGCCTTAAGCTCCCGGGCGCACGGGTGCAAAGAAACCAAACAAACGAGACGTAACAGTAGATATGTTCCATAAATTCTCCCGCGAGCCCCCGCGGCCTTCAGGCCAAGGCCACACGGATGGTAGAATCATAGCAGCCGTGTGTTTACGCAAGTCCGAAGAGCAGTCAGCCTGGACTACATCAAAAACAGAGGGACTTTTTATTTTTCTTTCTGCCAAGACTATGTGGCTTCTGTCAGAGATCCATCTCCCATGTAAATCCTCCTTCCACAGAAATGTACAGAGAGGGAAGTGTGAACTGACAGTGTACTGATTTAGCAGAAACAGGACCTCACAGTTGCAAATCCACGGGGATTTTTATGAGCCAACTCGCATGAAGACTAAAGGTTAAGTCTGCGTTTAGCTTTTCTTATGATTTCATTTATACGAACGTCAACAACTTTATATTTTATTAAAAAGGAACGTCTGCTTTCATTTGATTTTATTGTTGAAAATGAAGAAAAGGTTTGTTTTTCTTTTTTGTACTGATATACAATAACACAAATATTTACACAGATCCTTGTGACAAACGAGAAGTCAGTTGTAGCTGGTTAGCAACCATTAACTTACTAACGTTATTAGCTAGCTAGCATCTACACAAACGACTTGTGTAGATTACGTGATCTGACTGGTGTACGTAAATTGCCCGTAAGTGACCAGGACACAAAAATCTATCTACAAACGAGAAGTCAGTGCTAGTTACTTAGCAACCAAGTAACATAACAGCTAGCTAACATCTTTTTTTTTTTCAAACCGTACCACAAACTCTATGATTCGACTAGTGTGGTCAGTAAAGCTATTTAACAGTTTATTTTTCATTTAAAGATTCTAACTACAAAGTTGAATTTTGGTGAAATGTTCTATTTCTATTGCTGTTGGAGTTTTGAGATGTTTAGCTGCTCCACATGCACACCGTGTAGCCTGTGTGTAAACGTTTTGCCAAGATAAAAAGCGTCCCGCATTTTACGATTCCAGAGATCGCTCAAGCAAGCAAGCAAGCAAGCGACAATATTACATGACCACCGTGGGGCGTGTTTGAGCTACTTTTAACCAAAACAAGTCAGCATGGGCAAACATAGCGGACTCTGCGCTCCCTCCAGCGGAAAAGAAAAGGAAAGCCTGCCTAGTGAGTGCAACTGCAAGATAGAGCAAGGTTAGATGACGTGTCATTTTTCTGGACAGATAACAAAATCATTCTAGCTAGCGCGTAGCTATCTTAGCCTTAGAATGCATGGGCTCGACTCCACAGTAGTGAGTATGGAGATATACACCTAATGTTTTGATCTTACAGAGAAAGAAATGAGAACACAAAATCTTAGAGAAAAGATAGATTTGTCTTTTGTTTCATGCAAACGTCAACCACAGATTACATCCCTGCGACTCAAAGCTCTCCGAGGTCGATCCAGAGTCATGATGTTTTCCGCATATCGCCATCTTGGTGTGACATACATGTCAACCTTTGGTCAATCAAACCTGTATAACCAACCTCCAAAATCTGTATTTCCCTTATAAAATCCGTATAAGATGCAAATTAAAATAATTTACCTAAAATTTGAATGATAATTAACAATGATATATCCCAGTTACTTTTTATTCAATATTAATAACAATAAACCTTCAGAATGAATACAAAGCTCCAATGTTTGACAAAAACACAAAGTGTTATCAGCGTAGTTACGAAGGAAATACTTCGTTGTTTGGAGACAGGTTTCACCGAGCGGCTATTATGCACGAGACTTCATATTAGCCACAAAGTCAGGAAAATCTGTTCGTAAAATTACGTTATAATGACCAAATACAATGAAAAGTATTTTTCCAGTCTCACCTGTGAAAGGTAATCCCATGTGATCTCGTTTGGACGGTAAACCTGTTGGTACAGTTAAACGCAGCACATGAATGAGGCATCTTTATTCTCGGCTACTGTCTAGACGCTATACCAGAGACGGCTGAAGAATCTCCACTTTGCCACATCCAATATGGCGGCGAGGATGACGTATGATTCTACGCGGAAGGCGGCGTCTATGTTTATATGTCTATGACTTCCCGGTTGGCGGGATTCTCGCAATGCGGTGTGCGCATGATCAAAAGTGGAACGAAGTCTCGCTACCACAAGATAACGCGCGATTTCATAAGACTCTTTACTGGCTGTGTGTGGTGTACAGTACGTTTGTAAATGTTATGCGCTCTTTTATCATCGTGGGAATTGATTATAGCTCTAAATAAATATTGAAGTTTTTTTAAAGAATCCGTATAACTTTATTTATACGCCCGTATACTACGTTTATTGAATCAAATCCGTATAAAATACGGACATTCCGTATAGGTTGACATGTATGGTGTGATGCAGTGACATAGTTCAAGCTCTTTTGGTGATGATACACGGGGCAACTTTTTGGGCAATGTTGCTGAGCAATGTTGCTGGCAACGGGCAACTAGGTGAGACACAGGGCAACTTTTCAGGGCAACTAACAATGGGCAACAACAGTTAGCAATGGCAGTTTACAGTTAGCTAAAAAAAATCGATGTCTTAATTTTTGCTGTGACCATTTAATCAAGCTGTCTGTTGTTTTTTAGAGCTTTGGTGAGGTAAATTCCTCCATATAGAATATTAAAATAACTTACCGGCATAAAAACAGATGAGGAATCTCTCCATCTCTTCACTCCACTGACACTGAGCGGCCGCCATATTTGTTTGAAATTTCTGATCCGAACCTCACCGGAGGTCACATGACTCGATACTCGCGTTCTGATTGGCTTATCTCAAAAAGTTGCCAGAGATTATCAAAACCATTCAGAAAGAAACAATGTTGCCCAATCTCAATAGAAAAGAGTCAAAACGCAATTGCCCAGCAACATTGCTCGGCAACATTGCCCAAAAAGTTGCCCCGTGTATCATCACCCTTAGCGTTTGGCTATTTCCTGTTTCCGTAGGGCCATACTATTTACCTCAGGAGGGAGGAAAATGGTCCCAAAATGGAGAAAAGCAACCCTCAGGACATCAAAATGATCACATCCCATTCGTCCACATGATATTGTTCTTCCAAGACTTAGGAAAATGCCATGCACAATAAAAACATTTTAAAATTTCAGATAACTTTCCAGTCAGTGCCTTTAAATGACAAGACAAAGCTGGCTAATTAAAAAAAAAAAAAAATGCTTACGTACTTACATTTTCTCCTCACAATGAAAACATCCATCATGAGGTGGTCTCAACAGGGACAAAATCATATCCTGTTGTAATGTGTTTTAAAGTATAATTTGCTTGAAATGAATTGTCTTCCTTTAGTTAGCAACTGTGCAGCTGCCTCATAGCAAGAAAATATATCGAACTAGCATTAGCAGCTAGCTAGCATCACAAATAACCTAAACTACATGTTTCAACTGGTGTAATATAATTCATACAATAATCTGGATAGTAATATATACATTAAAATGCTAAGTTAGTTAGCTAATTAAAAAAAAAAGTTCTTTGTAGGAGTACTTATATTTTCTTTCACAGTGAAAACACTGATCATGTGGGAGACATGACGCACTTTCTGCAATGAAGGAATCTGGTCCTGTTGTAGGAATCGGCTAAAAAAATTGCAAAACAAAATCGACTTTGCTAGATAAAGCTAGTTAGCAAACAAGTGGCTAGCTAGTAGCAAGATTCAGGTAATCAGTTAGCAGCTGATACTAGCAGAGAGCAGTCAAACAACAATCTACACATACTATAACCTAAAGTGCATTAATGGAAGCATGTGGTAAATTAATTCAAACAGCACTTAGCAGAGTTCCATACAAGTTACAAGACTAGCTTGCTAATTTGCAGAAGTATTATTATACAGGGGGCGGCACGGTGGTGTAGTGGTTAGCGCTGTCGCCTCACAGCAAGAAGGTCCTGGGTTCGAGCCCCGTGGCCGGCGAGGGCCTTTCTGTGCGGAGTTTGCATGTTCTCCCCGTGTCCGCGTGGGTTTCCTCCGGGTGCTCCGGTTTCCCCCACAGTCCAAAGACATGCAGGTTAGGTTAACTGGCGACTCTAAATTGAGCGTAGGTGTGAATGTGAGTGTGAATGGTTGTCTGTGTCTATGTGTCAGCCCTGTGATGACCTGGAGACTTGAACAGGCTGTACCCCGCCTTTCGCCCGTAGTCAGCTGGGATAGGCTCCAGCTTGCCTGCGACCCTGTAGAAGGATAAAGCGGCTAGAGATAATGAGATGAGATGAGATTATTATACAGGGATGAGAGTGGGTGGTCACCAAAAAAGCAGAAAACAAGATGGCGCCCGAAGCCGGGGGTCTGGGAGGGATACCCCCCAGGAAAATTTTGAAAAATAAGGCCTTACAAACCACTTTTCCTGCAATCTGAGCTGTAGTAGACAAAACATATCTGTTGTCTTTTTTTATATATTTACATGAAAATATGTTTCAAATCAATAGGAGTATTGTTTGAATTCAAAATAAAATCACATTCTACATTCAAGGCTATGGTTATAATCTGGGTGCGATTTGCTGGGGGGGATGGTGGGGATCATCCCCCCCTCTGGTTTTTATCTCTGCTGAAAAAAAATCCTCGGGGACAACCCCGTCAATAAAACAAACAAACCAAAACAAAAGTTGACATGACAGGCATGTTGTGACACAGTTTTCTATGGTCTACATTGCACTCACTTTCAAAATGACCCGAAGTGGCAGCTTTGATGTTCACGAACGTCCCCAGCAAATAGATACATTGTAGATAATAACAATATCCAGAGCGTGAACGTGGATTTAGCGCCATGAATCACATCCTTACTGATGAGCGCAACAGAAGGAATGTGTATCCACACTGACAGCCTTCTTTTCCTCGCTGTCAATGGGCCAGACGTGCGTTCCTTCCCTGCTGAGAAATTCGCAGAAATGTGGATTAAAGAAGGGCGAAACGCGGCGGATAGCGCACCGACGGGAAAGCAGAAAAGGCCACATGAACATCAGAGCAAACTGTTCATTTAGTATTCATGTATTTTAGTGATTTTCGAGTCACTGTCCATTTAATCCGGAGGGAGAGAAACATCACAGCAACGCGACAAGCAATGCGAACTTTGTTGTGTTAGTGTTCGTGTATTTAGTCAGAGAGATAGGAAGATGAATTTACTATCTCTGGTTTAGTGTTCGTTTTCATTTAGTGTTATTCATTTGATATCATTGGATGTTATTGAGCTGTTAGCCTATTGTTACCTTAATTTTGTAATGTTTCATATTTTTAAAAAAAAAAAAAACATCCCCCCTTCTGGTTTTTTGACAAATCGCACCCTGGTTATAATTTATGATCAACAAAAATGACAAACTAAATTCACATTAAACGTAAGTTTTCTTAATTATCAAAATGTTCATATATTAAATAAAATTTCTTAGGGAGAAAAGGTCAGTAGGGGTGGCACGGTGGTGTAGTGGTTAGCACGGTCACCTCACAGCAAGAAGGTCCGGGTTCGAGCCCTGGGGCCGGCGAGGGCCTTTCTGTGCAGAGTTTGCATGTTCTCCCCGTGTCCGCGTGGGTTTCCTCCGGGTGCTCCGGTTTCCCCCACAGTCCAAAGACATGCAGGTTAGGTTAACTGGTGACTCTAAATTGACCGTAGGTGTGAATGTGAGTGTGAATGGTTGTCTGTGTCTATGTGTCAGCCCTGTGATGACCTGGCGACTTGTCCAGGGTGTACCCCGCCTTTCGCCCGTAGTCAGCTGGGATAGGCTCCAGCTTGCCTGCGACCCTGTAGAAGGATAAAGCGGCTAGAGATAATGAGATGAGATGAGATGAGATGAGATGAGATGAGATGAGAAAAGGTCAGTCACCCTATGTCCTCATTAGTTGCATATGATTTCAAAGTCTTTTGAAATATTTAAGTTTTCAAAACTGTCAGCATTAATTCAGATTTACTGACCATCATATACATGTTCAATGTATTAAATCAAACGAATGCTAAGTTTATGGGATAATGTCTATGTACACTTTATACAATTATTTATAGTTCACAGTCGCTTCTCATTTTCATTTAATCATTTCGACGACTTCTTCAGCCTTTTGGCCAAAGACAAGAGCTTGTCTCTCTGTTTTTTATACCAGCATCGATTTCACGTACCTTCGCTTCGTCTCGCTTGTCAATTGTATTCGGCATTTTGAGTAAAAAAGCCGATACGAAAGAGAAACGTATTTTTGAAGCGCAGCGACGATGAACATGTGCAAGTTTCGATAAAATAGAACAGATGCGGTACTTTTGTAAGAACTGTTATGATTGGCTATCATGCTCTCACCAGCGATGTTTTGGCCAATTACATTGTAGATAACACGTATTCTACCGCGAGACTTAGCGAGACTAAAGATGGCGAAAATGTAAACGTAACATCGTCGTACGCTTGAGTATCACGAAGGAACATACCCCAACCCCCCTCAATGAAAAAAACATCTCAACGGATTTGGCATAATATCGATTTTCGCTCAGAAAAAGCGGAAATCCGCCGAAAAGCGGAAAACTCTCATCCCTGATTATAATATTTTCTCCACAAAATGAATGCATCTGTAATGACAGCACTTGGGGCGGTGTCAATAAATGGTGTAGCCTGTTGAACCGGTGTTTGAAAGTGTAATTTACTTTCCTTGTTGGTTCATCCAGCCGACAGATGATGAGCTTATGCCGTCATGTGTTGTCCGGCATCCGTCCGGCATCATCTACATTTCACGAAAATCGCTTCTTCTCTCTAAATTCTTGACTGATTTTTATTCTTTTTGGCAGGAAGGTAGGTCTGCCTGGGGTGTATATAGCTTCTACACAAATTTGCAATTAATTGCAATTAATAACTAATGAAGATATGGAGTAATCAATCCCTAATGAGCAGTTTCCACACAAATCACTTCTCCTTCAATTCTTCACCAATTTTGCTTCTTTCTGGCATAAAGGTAGGGGTACCTAGGTTGCATATAACTTCTACCCAGATTTGCTTCATTACAATTATTAATGAAGTTATGGACTAATTAAGCCTTAATGGGCAGTTCAACAAAAATCGCTTCTTCTTGGGCAATTCCTCGCCATTTTGGATTCTTTCTGGCAAATAGGTCGGTATTCCTAGGTTGGCTATCACTTCTATATATCGCTTGTATATAGTGTATATAGATTGCAATATTTATTGCGCAAGGTGGCCCACTTTAGATCGTTCCTTCTGGACTAGACGGAGCCGGAGTGAGCTACGCCGTCACTGTCAGTCTCGTATTCATTGTGTAAGGAATAAAGCGCTTGGATGAACATTATCGGAAGACATTCAGTTATGGGCTGGTGTGATGAAATGAAGTTCATGTTACCACTGCAAAGTTGATTATTTCACTTGGACAGCAAGTGTTTATTCCTGTCAACACTTAAAGGATGTAAGTGGCATTTCCTCACCATCCCCTTTTTTCTCTTGGGAAGTTAATAAGATTTAAAAAACGCACTTGTGTTACTGAGATCTTGCAAACTCTTCTGTTCTGAAGACTTTCCTATAGTGGAAAACCTACAGTTTGACCTTGAACCATTTTTGACTGTTCCGAAATGCTGACACTGGAGGCTTCTTTGGCGGTAAATTTTAAATAAACATGTCCTTACAGAAAACATCTGTAAGAAACCACGATCAGAGCTGCTGTTATAGAAAATGAATCATCATAACGAGAATCAAGAAGGTATGCTTGATCCAGTATTATGATTATGCCTCTCGCTTTGGCCTTCTGTAACCCCTTCACCATTTATACACGGAATATAACATATGGAGTCATATATTAACCACTGGCTTCGTGGGAGTGCGACTCATATTATTGTATCATATAGAACATGAGATATTTGGATTTCTGGAAGAGAGGAAGCTATGCATGAATTTCAAGGCATTCTATCATTCAAATGAGTCCGCACGGGTCGCGTTGTGGTCTGAGGTGAAGCTGACGTTCCATTGTTTTCTATTTAATTAATGTCAAGACTGTAAAATATACAAAAGTACGTGAGATGTGGTGGCCCCAGAGAGAACCCTAACAGCTTTGGGACCTTAGGAAAAGAGATCTTGGCTCAGGCATTCCTGAGGTGTCGGTATGTGTGCGGGAAGCTTTCTTTAAATACAGACTGCCTTCTGGGAAAGTGCCTATATCATTCATTCGTTCAGACCTTTCATGTTATTTTTCTTTCGTTTTCTCTCGACCTCCCCTTCTGCAACCCATTTTTAACCGCTCCCTGGTTTCATACAACCCAGGCACGTCACGCCATATAGATATGTATCTTGGCATGCATTAAAAAATGTTGATACGTGTCTGCTACCTACTAATAGTGGAAAGTCGCTCAAATTAAAATGTTTTGCTTCTGGCTTCTTTTGGAAAAATCTGTCCACCTCTTGGGTAGTGCTGGGAAGTGTTTTGTCAGCATATCATTATTTCTCTGTATGTAGTCGGGAGATGTCCTGTGGTCGGCTTCTGTTTACGACAGATACAGTAATATAACAAAAAAAAATGTGGTGTTTTTGTTTACACGCATGTGATTAGTTGAGTCAACTGCATGTGTGGTGAGCTCACGACAACACAATTAACAATGTTTTAATGTTTTTCAGTTTCTCAGGGTTGGTTTTGTGGCATAGTTGCTCACATTTTTGGTTCTCTCTCTCTCTGTCTGTATTTATCAGGAGAGGTACTAAGTCTGGTGGATGACCTGTTCTCTGGATTGGGCTCCTCATGTGTGGTGCCTGGAAGAAAAAGTGGAGAACATCCTCATTCCATCATCTACTCCCTCATCTTTAAGTGCCTGGAACCTGATAGCCTCTATAAGTAAGTTCTTGATATGTAAGTCCTCCATCCATCCATTATCTATACTGTTTATCCATTAAGATATCCGCAGGGGAAGTCGGAGCCAATCCCAGCTGACTTCAGGCGAATAGGCGGGATTTACCCTGGGTAGATCACCAATCTATCACAGGGCCAATACAGAGAAGAACAACCATTCGCACTCGCATTCACGCCACTTTTAGAGTAGTCAGTTGACCTCATCCAGATGTCTTTGGACTGTGGGAGGAAACTGGAGGACCTGGAGGAAACCCAGGCAGACACAGGAAGAACATGAAAACACCACCATGGGACCATGGGAACCAATGGTTAAAGAAGCAGCTTTGGGATCAAAAGGTCACTGGTTCGATTCCCTGGACCAGCAGGAATGGCTGAAGTGCCCTTGAGCAAGGCACCTAACCCCCAACTGCTCCCCAGGCTGCTCTGGGTAACGCCAATAATACAATACCACACAGAAAGGTCCTAGTTGGCTGCAAGGTTCAAACCCAGAACCTTCTTGCTGTGCACTAGGTACTCTTTCATATATATAGGCAATATAGGTGCAAGCATGGTTTTAGGAGGAAACCAGGGAACTAAGGGGAAAGCCATATGGACACTGGGAGAACAATGCAGAACTCTGCAGTCAGCTCTGACAGCAGAACCCAAACTGGAGGATGGAATCGGAGACGCTGGAGCTGTGAGGCAGCAAGGCAACCTCCCAATCTGTGCCTGCATGAGATCAGTTGAAAGTGCTCAAAACAAAATCTGTGCACTTCATCACTGTAGCATTAAGCTTTCGTGAAGAGCTTGTCCAAACCCACTTTGACTGACGAGCAGTGGCAAGTAGTCACGAACTAGCATGAAGTTTGCGTAATTGTTACGTATTTACGCATTGTTGCATGACTGGCCTCAAGTGATGGCTTACAGGCTTCGCAAAGGCAACAGAGAAGCCATGAAAAGACTCAGTGAAAACTGAATTCGAAAAAAGAAAAGAAAAGACAGGGTCTGTTATGTCTGCGTTTCTCGGTCCTAAGCAAGTGTGACTCGGCAAAATATTTGCTCTGGTGCGTGTGATGGCCACATCCTGTTTGGAGTGTTTTTGCTCATGGCAGCCATGTTATTTGTTTGGAGCAGAGCTTTTCTTCCTCTCCCTCCATCAGTATGGAGAAGTGCAGCTGGCTTTTATTAACACGAACACACTGTGGTCTCAGCAGTGCCGGCTTTTGCGATGGGGAATAACAGGGTCATGGTGAATTAGACAGATCAGAGCGAGGATGGATGTCGATGCAGGAAGCTGGAGACACTGACGGGGCCTGTTGGCTTGGTCCGCTGTACGAAAACGCAATCATTTTGCTTTTGTGTTGCAAATGTTACTTTTCTGACTGATAACTCTCTGGCTATCTCAGTGCTGATTATACTGATCGAAGGAAGTACTGTCTGTACTTTTGTGATTGCTTTAACACCTGATGTGCACATATGATTGATGGTCTTGGGGGTCTTGATTGTCACATCCTGCTACATGGTCAGTAAGAAGGCATTTAGATTTAATTCAAACCTGATGACCTATTATCATTTATAGCTCATTTAGCACTAAAGATGGTGACAGAATCTACTCATTTCACCCTCAAATAAGAGGCCAAGTATGATGTAAACACTCAAGCTAGTTAGAAATCACGCAATTGCTCTGCTTGACTGAAATACTAGAGATACACACTTATAAAATAGAGAAAATACAAAGGAATATCAGCAGTGTTGCTTTGAATGACAAAGGCAATGCTAGTGTCCTGGTGGTTTATAGATACAGTGGTGCTTGAAAGTTTGTGAACCCTTTAGAATTTTCTCTATTTCTGCATAAATATGACCTAAAACATCAGCAGATTTTCACACAAGTCCTAAAAGTAGATAAAGAGAATGTGGTTAAACAAATGAGACAAAAATATTATACTTGGCCATTTATTTATTGAGGAAAATGATCCAATATTACATATCTGTGAGTGGCAAAAGTATGGGAACCTTTGCTTTCAGTATCTGGTGTGACCTCCTTGTGCAGCAATAACTGCAACTAAACGTTTGCGGTAACTGTTGATCAGTCCTGCACACCGGCTTGGAGGAATTTTAGCCCGTTCCTCCGTACAGAACAGCTTCAACTCTGGGATGCTGGTGGGTTTCCTCACATGAACTGCTCGCTTCAAGTCCTTCCACAACATTTCCATTGGATTAAGGTCAGGACTTTGACTTGGCCATTCCAAAACATGAACTTTATTCTTCTTTAACCATTCTTTGGTAGAACGACTTGTGTGCTTCGGGTCGTTGTCTTGCTGCATGACCCACCTTCTCTTGAGATTCAGTTCATGGACAGATGTCCTGATATTTTCCTTTAGAATTTGCTGGTATAATTCAGAATTCATTGTTCCATCAATGATGGCAAGCTGTCCTGGCCCAGATGCAGCAAAACAGGCCCAAATCATGATACTACCACCACCATGTTTCACAGATGGGATAAGGTTCTTATGCTGGAATGCAGTGTTTTCCTTTCTCCAAACATAACGCTTCTCATTTAAGCCAAAAAGTTCTATTTTGGTCTCATCCATCCACAAAACATTTTTCCAATAGCCTTCTGGCTTGTCCACGTGATCTTTAGCAAACTGCAGACGAGCAGCAATGTTCTTTTTGGAGAGCAGTGGCTTTCTCCTTGCAACCCTGCCATGCACACCATTGTTGTTCAGTGTTCTCCTGATGGTGGACTCATGAACATTAACATTAGCCAATGTGAGAGAGGCCTTCAGTTGCTGAGAAGTTACCCTGGGGTCCTTTGTGACCTCGCTGACTATTACACGCCTTGCTCTTGGAGTGATCTTTGTTGGTCGACCACACCTGGGGAGGGTAACAATGGTCTTGAATTTCCTCCATTTGCACACAATCTGTCTGACTGTGGATTGGTGGAGTCCAAACTCTTTAGAGATGGTTTTGTAACCTTTTCCAGCCTGATGAGCATCAACAACGCTTTTTCTGAGGTCCTCAGAAATCTCCTTTGTTTGTGCCATGATACACTTCCACAAACATGTGTTGTGCAGATCAGACTTTGATAGATCCCTGTTCTTTAAATAAAACAGGGTGCCCACTCACACCTGATTGTCATCCCATTGATTGAAAACACCTGACTCTAATTTCACCTTCAAATTAACTGCTAATCCTAGAGGTTCACATACTTTTGCCACTCACAGATATGTAATATTGGCTCATTTTCCTCAATAAATAAATGACCAAGTATAATATTTTTGTATCATTTGTTTAACTGGGTTCTCTTTATTTACTTTTAGGACTTGTGTGAAAATCTGATGATGTTTTAGGTCATATTTATGCAGAAATGTACAAAATTCTAAAGGGTTCACAAACTTTCAAGCACCACTGTAGCACTATAGGGTTTGGTGTACTTCCAAAACTGCACTGGTGCAAAACTGCAATTAAATATCCTGACTCTTTACGACCACAAATGTTAATGTCTTGTTGAATTTTTCCCCCCCAAGTGTTCGTTCCAAGGAAAGGAAGTAATGTTCCAAGAAAGTAATCATAACATGGTAGGCATATCAGGTGAAAATTCAATCCAAACTGGTCTAATTGAATTCAGAATTGTAGGCAGAACAAAATACTTTTTTTTACAGAATTAAATGTTTATCCTTTCTTGAGATATTACAAATCAAAGATTGAAAAAACGGCTTAATTTTTCAAAAACTGCCATAATATTCTGTATGAGGATCAAATGGTCCAAAATGGGCCCCATTAACCAATAAGATCAAATGTTTTTTTCTTAGTAACTTTATTTTTCAAGATATTTACATAGAAATTGGCAGCACATAGATGGTTATATACTGAATACAAAGTTTGAAAAATCAGTAAAAACAAATTCTGCAAATTAGTATTTAATTAGTATTAATTATGGTAATTAGGTAAAACATTAAATTGGTACACTCAATAAAAAAAAGTATTAAGAGATTATTTCTAATCCCCTCTTTGTGCTCTGTAGACCTTTGTATTTCATAAAAGTAGGGCCTACTAGTGTTTATATGAAAGAATATACGTGATTATTTCTATTAATATTCACAGCTTTCAAGGCAAACCTCGAAAAAACTGTGGGAGCCACACCCAATAAACAATTCACATTAAAGGTCCCATGGCATGGTGGTTTGTTGATGCTTTAAACGGGCTCGTGGAGGTTTCCGGATGTTATATCCGCAGCCTTTCTCGAAATGAACCCTCGGCACGTAGATATAGTCTCCTGGGAGAAAGCCCCATTTCAGCGCTTTTCCCAGTGCGTAGTTTTGCTAATGAGAAGCAGGAGGCGGGGAAGGGTAGAGGGTGGGGGCGGGTCTTATCATTAATATTCATGACATGTAAACGTGTTACCTCTGATTGGCTAACAGCACTGTGACGCTACCTCCAGTGGGTCAGAACAAGCGGATGTGGGTGTCTTACTATGGCGAGAGAGAAGGAACAAACCGCGAAGGGAAAAATACCGCGTGCTGACGTCATTAAGGTGCGATGCGAGGAAATAAAATAAATTCAACAAATGTTTGGGTTTTTACTGAACAAACAAACAAATAAAATGAACGAGTGACTTAAAAAAAAGAATGTGGGTGTCTTTGTAAAAACTGTTTTGATTGGCTATATAACAGAGCATGCTGCATGCTTTTTGGTTTTGTAGCGCAGAGTACCTGGCTAACTGCAGGAAGCGGTTAGCTGCACAGCTAATGTAGCCATTGCAAGGCTAACGTGGCACCGATTTTAAAACACGGCAAAACGACTTAACAGTTATACACTTACTTGTTCGCTGTTTGTGGCTGATGCGGCAGGGATGCTTGGTACGGACCCAGGCTTCAGTGACAGTTGATGTGCAAAACCTGCCCTGTACTGTCCCAAGTTGTGGAAACATTCATCAGGAAAATGCTTCTGACAAACATACACCGTCTTAGGTAGACTCGACGGCGTATTATTGGAGTAAATAAAATTAAGCCACTGCGTCTTCAGGGGCTCTCCCGTCGGCAGTAAAAACAGACTCCTTTCTGTGTTGTCACATCCATGTACAGCGCAACTTCCATGTTTGGTGGCAACTTTTGAGCTGGGCGGGCAATCCATACAGTGGGTGGGAATCCAGAGGGGGGGCGTGGGGATCATCTCCCTTGCTGACGTAGGCAAGGGAAGAGTTTATCAACGCGCCGTTTTGACGCGCCATTCTCAAATGTTGGGCATAGTTTGGTTTACACATTATGAAATTTCTAGCCACTGGGGTGACTTAAGAAGGTCAGAGGAACTCATTTTAACGTTAAAAAAACCTCAGAAAGTGAAAATTTTATGCCATGGGACCTTTAACTGAATTGAAATTGACCGTCATGTTTCTGACTTCCATTTTTTTTAATCTCATTCCGACCACAAAGCTCTCAATATTTTTCATCAAAACAACTCCAGTTATATTCTAAAATATTTATTTATTTACAGGAATCAGTTTTATTTGAAAAAATAAGTAGGTAAAGCTATGAAAACTCACTTCAAAGTCTCCCATGAATCATAACATCAAAACTAGCAGACAGAAAATTTTGCTGAACACTTCATCAGAAACAGTGAGAGCGAGAGAACAACCCTATAAAAGTGATCTGATTGATATCACGAGTAATCCAGTCGGAAACCGATCAAAAGAGAGAGCGAAAGCCTGACTGCTTTCCCGTGACTCAAAAAGAAAAGCACCGGCAATTTCCTGATGTCCTGCAAGCAGAGTTTTTACTCTGTTGTACCGACTTCAACCTGCCGTTACTCCCAAAGTACTGAACAGATCTTAACCAGATACATTTCTTTGGAAAGCAGAGATTATAAGCTTTTTAATGATAGTATTCATGATAGAAAATATTCAAGAGTTAAGCAGTGACAGGTCTGAAAACTTAGATGAGCGTCTGCATGGACAATTTTCACAGTGAGCGTCTGATACGCCTACTGTTAGTTAGCAAACAGCTTGTTGGCCATCACCCAAATTTTAATCATTTACAAACATTATAAAAGAACTGAATGTAGCAAGAAAATGATATCAAGGTTGCCTGTTCATCAGCATCAAGTATGCTAGTTATCTTACATTCAGATTGTTAGTTTGTAAAATTACAGAGCAACTTAACATGTCTACAAGAATATAGCATGATTTCTGCAAGTTAGCCTCCATCCTGCTAGTTAACCAGCTTGTTTGATACCATTGAGGTTTTAATTGTTTATAAGAAGAAGTGAACATAACTACAAGACCAGTTCCTGCAAGCTAGCATTGAGCCTGCTAGTTAAATAAGAACTTAAGATCATAGCATGGTTGCCTGCTAGTTAGCATCGAGCTTGTCAGCTAACTAGTCTAAGATTATACAGGTTTCTCAATGTCCCTCCAGCTATGATTAATGATAGTTGTGTGGAACATCTGTTAAACAAGTTTAGGTCCGAGGTACTAGGTCGTTGGCTCTTATTATCCGAGAAACCTCGAAGCGCTAAGTTACAATAGAAACGATACAAACAGCATCATACGATTTTTGCAACTTGTATTACATTTTCTTTCTACAACCATCAAATACAGACATGTCCAGATTTCTGGCAAAACATAAGGCTCTGTTGAGCATAAGTATCTTGAACATGACGAATGGGTCGTGTTGATTTATTTTGCATCTTTTTTTCCCTCCCATCAATTATCATACATTGTTTATTCTTGTCTGCTCTTTTATTTGAGAAACGAGGCAGATCATAAATTAGTCTTTGGAAGCTATAAAAAGGATCTCTAGAATACAGGATTTACTTTTGAATGGTTTGACACTATCATGTGTCACTTTCAGCCATCCAGTTAACCCTCCCCACTACCCCTTCGTAAAAAAACATGGAAATGAAATGCCAAGAAAGAATGGGAAAACAAATGGATAGTCAAGAACATGCTGTAGTCATTTCCCAGCATTTTCAACTGCTGTGTGGTTTTCTGTTTTATTTCCACCCCAGTGCTCTTCAGGGCCTTTAGTTTTTATCACCTTTCCCTTTTTTATTACCAGGTCTCAATGGTGAATATGTTGTTCTTAGAACATAACTGATGAAAGAAAGCCCGTAAACCATTCCTAGAACCGGGGGATTTTCTGACGCATTCGTTTTAGCTTAGCTTGTAACATGGACTTGGGGCTGCAATTCACAAATCAGGAAAACGGATCCCTGTCTGATGGTTTCTGAAGGAGTTCGACTTAAAACCATTTTCTGGAAAGGAAGCCGTATTTGTGCTCTTGAAATCCTGAAAGCCTCTGGAACAATTAAGATTTCTTTCTATTAATAGATGTGTATTGCGTATTTGGCAACCCCCAGAGAATTAAAAGCGGTAGATCAGGTCGCGTGATGCAGTCGCACCCTTCTGGGGGGTCCGGGGGCACACCCTCCTGGAAATTTGTGAAAAAATGGTGTAAAATGGTGCATCCTCCTGCATTCAGAGTACCATATTTGAAGAAAACTGATCAAAAAATCAGACCAACATACCATACATCACAAAATGTTGCTTGTCACCTCACCTTGATGCTCTGATGACCAAGTCGCCTTGAACTTCTTGTCATAGCGAATCATCTTTTTTTTTTCTTCCTTCAGCGTTTTCATTGTTCGTGATCACCAGAGCATGTCTGGTTTTTCAAATACTGACTCAGTTTGTTGCAACATGTCACCTCATTGCCGATTGGCTAGAGCCATAATGAGAACCAATGGAATGGCGTGATATAATCGAGCGATACAATTTAGATTCAGCATCATTATCAACATCGTGCCATTCCATTCCATTGGCTCTTGGCTTCTTCTTCTTAATAGGACTATTTGACGTTATATCCCTCATCAGAAAAAAATCCCATGCAGGGATTGGCCAAGGATGGCTCACATGACATAAAATAGCTCCACCATTGATTAGGTAATGTATCTCGTGATGTCAAAAAAAAAAAAAAAAAAAAGGAGACATATGAGTCAGTCAAGGTATATCCTGGATATACCATGAGTTCATATTGATGTCACAATTTCAAGCTATACAGCTGAATTGAGTCACAGCTGTGGCTCTGCGAGCGTTTCTGTGTGTGTAGATCTACGTATCATGATCATGCCTAGCAAGGCAGACAACAGCATGGTACATTGCACATACGCAGGTCGAAGGTCACGCCGACGTAAACAACAAACATGGCTGCCTCCAGTGAGCTGATGCCGAGATTCGATTTTCACACTTTTAGTTTGGAATTTTTTGATGAGGGATCTCATCTCATCTCATCTCATTATCTGTAGCCGCTTTATCCTGTTCTACAGGGTCGCAGGCGAGCTGGAGCCTATCCCAGCTGACTACAGGCGAAAGGCGGGGTTCACCCTGGACAAGTCGCCAGGTCATCACAGGGCTGACACATAGACACAGACAACCATTCACACTCACATTCACACCTACGCTCAATTTAGAGTCACCAGTTAACCTAACCTGCATGTCTTTGGACTGTGGGGGAAACCGGAGCACCCGGAGGAAACCCACACGGACACGGGGAGAACATGCAAACTCAGCACAGAAAGGCCCTCACCGGCCACGGGGCTCGAACCCGGACCTTCTTGCTGTGAGGCGACAGTGTTAACCACTACACCACCATGCCGCCCCTTGATGAGGGATATAAATCTAATATACCACGCACTGAGAGGGATTCTCTTCAGTGACTCGTGTAGTATGGTTTTCTTCAGGGCATGTCACCTCAGAGAATCCATAATTTCAACCGGAGCCTCTCAGTACATGGTATACTTGATTACTGTGTCTTTGTATCCCCTGTGCTGAAAACAGCTGAAGCAAGATCACAAGAGTGAACCCAACAGTGTTCATTGATTATTTTGTAATTTTGATTTCATTTCCGGTTGAGAGTACGCTGTGTGCATTTTGGCTGCCACTGCTCACTGGAGCATTTTTATTTTTCATCCTTTTGTTTTTCTTTTTGTGATTGCATGATCTGATGTTTGTCTGCCAGTTGTGGCATAGCTCCGGACCCAGTTTTGGGCATCAGTTCTCTTCAGGCCTTGGGCCACCATGGGTGATGCCTGTGCTCCTCACTATGGACTGCAATGAGCTAATTGCTTTCTTTAACATCAGGGTTATCCAGTGTTCTCTGCGGTGGTGCTCCTGTGCTTGGTGCGGTGTTCCGAGCGATGTTGCCCAGTGGCGTCGCGGTTGCAGTGCAGGCGGTTTGGGAAATACCAACGCTCTTTGTGGCGGTGCTTCTGTGCTCGCTTTGTGGATCCATAGTGTGGTGTTCTAAGCGATGTTTCCCGGTGGCAGTGCAGGCGGTGTGGGACATACCTTTGTGCACCTTTTGATCGGATTGTAGACAGCTACACTACTGCAATAACATCCTGACCCTCTTTTGGTGGACTTTTTTTTTTTTGTAAATGTAAAGCGACCTTGGGTGTGAGAAAGGCGCTATACAGGTAGTCGTCGGCTTACGACCTATGCGACTTACGACCGATCGACTTTACGACCGTCTGGTTACGACTGGCAAGTGTTTCCCAGCTGAGCTAGCTGAGCATACGACAGTTTCCGCCCCAGCTCCAGGCACATGCGCAGTCTCTCGCGCGCGCCCTCGCGCACTCCGTCATACAGTTTCCGCCCCAGCTCCTGGTTTATGAAACGAGCAAATCCTCCCGCCAGCCCGAGCGCTGCAACAGCTGATGATGACGTAGACGACCCACAGCCAAGCACCAGTGATGCCAGCGGTCACTAAGTTTTGTATTTTGCTATGTTTTACATTTGTATTTTGCTATGTTTCAAACTAAAATGTTTTCTATTTTTCACACCTGTATTTTGTATTTTTTGTTTTGCACATATTAAACGAATTGTACTGTACGCAGTGTAGTACGCAGTGTTTGACTTAAACCAAATAATGAGCCGAGGTAATGAAATAAGAAAATGTTGATAAAATAAGACTTTAAGACGATTACAATATCATTACACATCACAATATACTTACATTCATTTAACACAGGCCGACTTACGACCAGATCGGTTTACGACCAGTTAGTCGTAACCAAACGCAGTCGTAAGTCGACGACTACCTGTATAAGTTGAAATTATTATTATTATTATTATTATTATTATGCAGTACTGGGCGGCACGGTGGTGTAGTGGTTAGCGCTGTCGCCTCACAGCAAGAAGGTCCGGGTTCGAGCCCCGTGGCCGGCGAGGGCCTTTCTGTGCGGAGTTTGCATGTTCTCCCCGTGTCCGCGTGGGTTTCCTCCGGGTGCTCCGGTTTCCCCCACAGTCCAAAGACATGCAGGTTAGGTTAACTGGTGACTCTAAATTGAGCGTAGGTGTGAATGTGAGTGTGAATGGTTGTCTGTGTCTATGTGTCAGCCCTGTGATGACCTGGCGACTTGTCCAGGGTGTACCCCGCCTTTCGCCCGTAGTCAGCTGGGATAGGCTCCAGCTCACCCACGACCCTGTAGAACAGGATAAAGCGGCCACAGATAATGAGATGAGATGAGATGAGATTATGCAGTACTTTCTAGAACTAAAAGCAGTAGGCGGTATTCACCTGTCAAAAGCCAGGTGCGACTACCATGTGAATCGGTAGATTTGGCAAGTACCGTATGGAAATGCAAAAAAAGTAACACCATGACATTTTTATCCTTCAAAAACAGTTTGGGTTTGGGTTCTACATAGCTTTCAACATTCCTGAAGAACCATTTGGATTTGGAAATGGAACATTTAAAAATGAGAATCAGGATGAATTATGTAATTAAAATAAAGTGAAACCTCATGATTTCCTAAGCCTTGTTATTTTTTTTTTTTTTTTGGGGGGGGGACTTATTTATTTGTTTGTTTATTTATTAGAGTTGCACAACACAAAAGGTCAAAAGAAGCCATGGTGAAACTTGGAATGCTCACCAACTTGAAATAGCTTGAGATATGCAAGGATGCACTGTACTAGTCTGTAGCGGTGCTATCAGTGACAGCCTCTCTGTCCTTCGATAAGATCTCCATTTGCGTAAAGTGTTACGTCGTCGAGAACTCTTAGCCTGCTCAATGGCGCGTTTTCTAATCAGTAAAAGATAGCATTGCTACTGCTTTCTCATTCAAACAGATACATTTTCTGTCCTTGCTCGAGAAAAAAAACAACAACACAGCATCGCATTTTTTTTTTTTCAGTGAAAATTCTTGTGAAATCAAACGACCAGAAAGGGCTCTTCTGGCCACTGGAAATAAAAAGTAAAATATGGTGGTTAAAATGAT
The DNA here is from genome assembly GCF_027579695.1 of Neoarius graeffei. NCBI lineage: Eukaryota > Metazoa > Chordata > Actinopteri > Siluriformes > Ariidae > Neoarius > Neoarius graeffei. The sequence continues at coordinate 5,395,318 of NC_083596.1, forward strand.
GACTTGCTCGTTTGCAGAGGAGCAAAGGTATCCTCGTGTTCATCATTGAACTTTTGGTACAGCTTAGTATCTATAAATAAATCTTCCAAGAAGAGATAAGTTGAATCTCGTGGTACTGCAAAACATCATAAACCAGGCATGAGCCATGCTGTGGCCGGAATTATGAAGTGTTGCATAAAGCATGTGCTCCAGACATGTACATTAAATCCTGAATGTTTGAACCAAATACAAAGAACGTTTACACTGTGTTCGGAGTGTACACGAGTGATCTCATGACTGGGGTCCCATTTTACCTTAATATACTGTATAAACATTAAAATACTGACACAGTTAACAGTTATTCCATGAAATCGAGTCGTACATGAGCCGATCGCCGACGAGGCGCGTAGCACCGAGTTGTCTATAATCCATGTACGACGAGATTGAGTGGAATAACTGTTTTATTCTAGCCACATTCACTGGATTTTAAGAAACGGAGCATTTTTATTTTTATTTTTTGCAAATTCGCTAAATAAAAACTTTATACAAAACATCCGACAAAATAATTTCTGCTTAGACTGTAAACAAACTGGCAAAATGACAGGAGCAATTTGTGAAAAATGCGATAATAATAATAATAATTCTTGAAAAATTAAAAAAATACATTCTCACCATCAAATACTTTAATACCACATTTTGTTGCTTTTTTATTTTTGTATTTTGGGGGGTTTGCTACTTCTTCTTCTTCTTCTTTTGGGTTTTTTGGTGGCTGGCAAACGTGCATTACCGCCACCGACTGGGCTCGAGTGTGGAACATATGGGGGGGGGGGGGGACAAACACAAAAACCTATATTATTTTCACTATTTCTGATTCTTTTAAATACCTGATAACAATTTTTAGGGTTTTGTTTTTGAGTAGAGTTTTTATTTTGTCCTCGGTTGGTTCAGCAACACGCTCCGCCATTTTGTTTTTCTCTCCTCATGATATGTGAGTTGATAGCCTAGTAATAGAGTAGCCAATCAGAGCACGCGATTGCTCATATCCAGTGAATGTGGATAGAATAATAGCTTTTAGTACAGTATTAATGTCTGAATCCTTTTAATTTCTCATGCTTGAGACCGGGTGGTGTAGTGGTTAGCGCTGTCGCCTCACAGCAAGAAGGTCCGGGTTCGAGCCCTGTGGCCGGCGAGGGCCTTTCTGTGCGGAGTTTGCATGTTCTCCCCGTGTCCGCGTGGGTTTCCTCCGGGTGCTCCGGTTTCCCCCACAGTCCAAAGACATGCAGGTTAGGTTAACTGGTGACTCTAAATTGACCGTAGGTGTGAATGTGAGTGTGAATGGTTGTCTGTGTCTGTGTGTCAGCCCTGTGATGACCTGGCGACTTGTCCAGGGTGTACCCCGCCTTTCGCCCGTAGTCAGCCGGGATAGGCTCCAGCTTGCCTGCGACCCTGTAGAACAGGATAAAGAGGCTAGAGATAATGAGATGAGATGAGATATATGTTATCAGTGATACTCGCCTCATTTCTTGCAAGCATCACCAAGCTGTGAGCAGCATCAGGGCCTGGAGTATTCTGGTTCCCAATTTAGTTTACTGTGTTTTGTTCAAAATTCAGTGCTGTGAACGAGTTCCATTTTCAAAATAGTAAGAAAGAAAGCACTTGTTCATGAATTGTCTTCGAAGTATTATTTAGTACTAATGAGCACATTTTGTTTCACAAGTGTAGTGTAAAGCCTCTAAAATAAATAAATAAATAAATAAATAAAGCGAATAGCAGAAGTTTGATATCGGCTTCTCGATATATCTGCCAAAAAGCTCAAAAAAAACTTACAAAACCTTTCATTTGACCTTTAAGAAGAACCAAACAAAAGCTGTGATCATCAAAAGGTCAATTTTCTTAAAATAAACACCACTTGATATCGAATCGGTAGCCTTGGCGAAGCACGAGGTGAATTTCGTTTATCTTTTTATCTGCTGATTATCTTCCGATACTATACGAGGTTTCTCTTATTTCGTTTCTTGTTCTGACTGGTTCCAAAGTTTATCACGAAGTAGAACGGGTAATCGAACTCGGTCAGGATAAGTGCTGATTGGTTACGAAGTTTCTCTATTGTTACACTCATTCTTACAACACGATGACATAGTGGCTACTGCCTCGCTTCGTGTCTGAGGCAGTAGCCACAAAAATATACACTCTTTCATTCTTTTTTTAAGTAATTTTCAGTCATACTGACTGACAAGGTCATGTTACTAATTTAGGTAAATTATTAATTAAAAATATATATAAACAAACAAATAAATCCATAAATACAGTACCAGTCAAAAGTTTGAACGCACCTTCTAATTCAACGTTTTTTTCTGTATTTTTATTCAATAAAAGATACTTCATATCTTGTATTTATAATCACACTATCCGTTATCACCCAGATGACGATGGGCTCCCTTTTGAGTCGGAGTCCTCTCAAGGTTTCTTCCTCATGACGTCTGAGGGAGATTTTCCACACCACTATCGCCTCAGGCTTGATCATCAGGGATAAATACATTTATTCAGGATAAAATTAGTTCCTATGTTTAAAGTGTTTATTGCTCTGTAAAGCTGCTTTGCGACAATGTCTGTTGTTAAAAGCGTGATACAAATAAACTGACAATTTGGCTTAAAGTAATGATGAATGGCGTTTCTTTTTACTTAGTCGAGCGGTTCTTGACATATGTCTGGATTGCTACAGTTGTGGATGGAATGGGGCTATTTAATAGGGTATTTTTAGGATTTACTCTTTACTGTTTGATCTCAGACACATTAAGAAGGTAAGAAACTCGTCCGCTAATAATTAACTTTTGACGAGGTACGCCTGTTAATTGAAAAGCATTCCAGGTGACTACACTCTCAGAAAATAAAGTACATTATTGTATCTTTAGCGGTACAACAGCTTGTCGCTGGATCAGTACCCCCTAAGGTACTTGTTGTGTGTACCAGTTGTATACTGATTAGGAACATATATGTACCTTTCTGACCCTAAAAAGGTACACATACTTTGAACTCCAGTACTGAGCCTGAGGGGGTACATTAGCATACATTGTCACTATCCATCTGGAAAATGATTGTTTTATCAGATCAAGTTCAAGAAACGGCTCAGCTTCAAATACTTGGAAGATCTAAATCAAATGCTATGGAGGTGAATTCCAGGGAATACGTTGAATTCCAGTTCTGAGCCTGAGGGGGTACGGTACATTAGCATACACTGTACGTTGGGGGACAGAAATGGACTCCTAATGTACCCCTGTTTCTGACAGTGTACCTCATGAAGCTGGTTAAGATAATGCCAATAGTGTGTAAAGTGTCATCAAGGTAAACGCTGGATATAGGGTGACCAGATTTCCCTAGTCTGAAACCGGGACACTTTTGCACGCGACCATGCTCGTGCACGCACACCTTTTTTTTATGTAAACGTGACACTCAGAGAGGTGCTCTTATCATTTTGTTGAAGCTCACATTTATCAACATCTCACATGAAATAAAACAAACAGGCATTTTGTTATCTAGTAGCATAGTGGTATACAGATCAGTTAAATTATGATCAGACAACAGATTTTGTAAAGGCTGAGAATAGGCCAGGCTATGTCCATAGGCCACCGACGAGTGGCCTAGTGGTAGCGTGTCCGCCTCTCGATTGGGAGATCGTGAGTTCTATTCACGGTCGGGTCATACCAAAGACCATTATAAAAATGGTACCTACTATCATCTGGCAAGGCACGCTGCAATACAGATGTGCATGGGGAGTTAAACTCTCGTGGTTACCAGAGGACTAGCCCCCCACTGTAACCCTAGCTACGTAATAGGCGAGAGGCCGAGGGCTACGGAAACGGAGATCGGTGCCGCCCGATGCGCCACCATCAGAGTTGGGCCTGGTTAGTACTTGAGTGGGAGACTGCCTAGGAATACCAGGTACTGTAGGCACGGGAAGGACTTTGACTTTTTTTTTTTTGATGTCCATAGGCCAAATTTACACTGATTTATTTCACCTGTTTGTGAGAACACCAAGAAGAACGCATATGCACATGTAGGCTATATCTCTAAAATTGTATGCACTATAGCATGAACTTAAAAAGTAGATATGTGACCTCAACATAGCCTCGGTCAGAATCAACCTTACTAACCATTCCCCACAACTGAATGAATAAAGCAAGAAGATGTGGACAAAAGTGAACACTTTAATGGAAGTGAACAAGCTGTTCAACACAGCAATATGGCCAAACTGTCAGAATGGTGTGTTAAACAGAAACAAAAAAAAGACACAAGTGATTTGAGAATATATACTACGGAAGCCGAGAGAGGCCCTTCATATAATCCTTTTTTTTATTCACCTTGTTATCCCGAGATAACGACATAATTAATTCAGGATCTCGAGAAAACAACACAATTAATTCGAGATCTCGAGAAAACAAAACCGTTATTTCATGATCTCGAGTAAACAGCTGAGAAACGGTTCATTCAGGTGCGCCAAGAGACTTGTGATATGCTGACTTTGGGGCTATTTCTCATTCTGTATAGACGCAACTTTGGTCATTAGAATGTCTGGAATAATCGATCACCTAATAAGGCAATATTTTGATCAGGGGTTGACACAGGGAGAGATTGCATTAAGTCTTTTAATAAGGGATCATTTCAAAATTAGTCTGCGGCACCTCCGGAGAAGACTGGCCCGGCTTCGTCTCTACTGACGGAGATACAGTGATCCAGCTGAGATCATGAAATAATTGCTTTGTTATCTCGAGATCTCAGAATAACGGTTTTGTTTTCTCGAGATCTCGAATTAGTTGTGTCGTTATCTCGGGATAACAAGGTGAATAAAAAAAGATTATATGAAGGGCCTCTCGCGGCTTCCGTAAATATACACTCAAACAAAACAGCAGTAAAGGAGGAGAGGGGCGACAGCCCGAGGAAAGCCCACACAGGAGCGCACAGCATTTGCAGCATAGGCTACCCAACTCAGTACAAGAACAAAGCACTTACAGTGTGTGCAGTCGGCTTCGTGCGCATTGTTCTGCACCTCTCGGAGGAAGGGGTAGGTGCCCTGTAAATCTTTGGAAAAGGTACATTTTCTTTTCGGCATAATTGCTGCGGCATTACTGCTGCTAGCTGCTAGACAAAGAACATTCGCGCCAGTTAATGTTTATTTTATTGTTGCATGGCAACACGTTCTGTTGTCTGGAATAATGTGGCTAAATAAACACCCATGCCACAGGGCCAGGGGGCGGTAACCAGGAAAGTTTGCGATTCCTGTCAATTCATCAAAACAGTAAATGCAGACATTTCTCCGCTAATGATTCCCACGCTGCTCAGTCGCAAACGTCGCGAGTGGCGAAAACCGGGACATATCCGTGTCCCGACAGACTTTTGTCGGGACTCAGGACACACAACCCCAAATCGGGACTGTCCCGGTAAAACCGGGACGTCTGGTCACCCTAGCTGGATACGATGAAAAATCTAAAATATCAAACATTTTGTTTAACACTTTTTTTTTTGTTTACTGCATAATTCCATATATGTTCCAGATGTTATTTCATAGTTTTGATATCTTCAGTTTTGTTCTACAATGTAGAAAATACAAAATAGACAAAAACCTGTACATATACTGTATTGTAGGCAGAGGTGGACAAAGTACCCAACTTCATTACTTAATTCAAAGCACAGATCCCGCTGGTCAAATGTTACTCCGATATAAGTGAAAGTTGTCCACTCAAATTTTTACTTAAGTTCTGAAGTACTTGCTTTTAAAAATACTTAAGTATTAAAAGTAAATTTTCTGTCAACACATCGTTGTATTATTGCCACAACGCTTACAAACCCTAATGCTGCTACCAAAGACAGAAATGTGAATTCACAAAATGACCACATGCTGTGCCATCATGGTGGTTTAATGTTAAGCTAGCTAGTCAGTAAAACTCCACCTGACATGCTAGCAAACTCTTTTCAAACTTGAAATCATATTGGGTAGCTAATGCTACTAGAAAAGAACGTTTTCTACAGTTTGTTTATTTGGCAAGATGATGCTAAAACACATTTCTGAAAGAACTTCAGATGAGTTAACGTTACTCATGTTCGCATAACTCTGTTTTTACTGTACATGCTAACTAACAGTGTCCAAGTTAACTAGCTATGTGTTAATGTTAGCCATGGACAAGGCTACGGCAACTTGGTGGGCAAATCCATAGAAAGTCATTTGACTAACCAGACTGCATAGCTATTGCAACATTATTGCAAGCTCTAAAAGCTCAGACAACTTTTTACAAGCTTTCTCTTGGAATAAAATGTTTACATACCTCAATATGCTTCGACAGATTGGATGGTGAGTTTTTGTAGGCTGTGACGTGGTGCGATTTTGGTAAACAAAGCAAACATTTAAAATGAAGCAAATCTTTAATCCTTTCAGAAAACTGAAACATGAGTTCTAGGTATGGCCATAGGTGCGTCCATTCCCCAGAAGAACCGCCTCCTTCCGTTCTACCATCAACTGATCGTGTTCAGATAATGCTTCTGAGAAATCACTGAACTTGATTTTATACAGTCTGTATATGGACATGACGTGACCCTAGTGATTACTGATACGCTGTCTCAGTGTCACCTGTGAAAAAATCAATCACATTTTAGAAAATAAAATAAAAAAACATCCACTTTCAAAGCTGCTTCATAGTAACGAGTAACGAGGACCTTGATAGAAATGTAGTGGAGTGAAAAGTACGATATTTGCCTTTCTAATGTAGTGAAGTTAAAGTCATAAGTTAAAATAATAATAATAATAATAATAGTCAAGTAAAGTACAGATACTCAAAGTGTATTTGAGTCCAGTACTCAAGTAAATGTACTTCATTACTGTCCACCTCTGATTGTAGGGGTGTACAAACTTTTGACTGGTACTCTATAGACCCTTTTCACTCACGTGACCTTCGTAAGCGCGACCGCCATTTTGGACATGAAGAAATAACGGTTCATGGCACAGACCCTTTAAGGCCCGGTCACACAGCGCTTTACGGCTTTATCACGGCCAAAACCCGTCAAAAAGTGCTCTCCCGTGAAGCAGACGATATTGTTCGTGTTGATGTCGAAGTTAAGACGTGTTACAGTCGATATACAGACGTGACAGGACGCAGGGGAAAATCGGAACGGCGTCGGACGCGGCAAAAAGTTTTGGACTGCTCAAAACTTTAGACCGCGGACAACCACGGCCGGCACACGTGGTAAAGACGTGCAACACAGGTGAAAAACACGTGATAATCAGTGTCCCGGCCGTTATTAAAACTTGGGGAGACGTGGTAAGACGCGAAAGTTTGGCGGTCTATCACGGGCAGAGCACGGTCATCGGACGGGTGTTACGCGTTGGTATCACGGGATATAGCGTGTGTTTAGCGGCTTATCACTGAGAAATGGATTTTTCCGCGTACATAGCACTGTCTAAGCCCGTTAAACGACGTCTCAAACAAGTTCTAAATTCGATTGATCACTGTCTAATCACTTCTGCATCACTTCTGATTTGCGGCATGTAAATACCGTAATTTTCTGAGACCTCGGCACTTGCAGTCTAGATGTCAAGGGGTGAACATGAACCCTCAACGCTGTGATGTCCTCATCTTAATGCTCCAGCACCAACAGAACCAACTGATACAGGCTCAACATATCCTACCGCTTTTATATGCGCAGCAAGCCGCTCTTCCAACGACGCTGAGCCGCGGTTACCCGTGATTTGGCAGTGCTATGGCAGTGAAACAGCCGCCGACGGCCATACCCCGTACAAAGCACGGCAAAGCCAAAATTGACCAAAAATTACCACTTACGACCACGTCCACCAGATTTTTGTATCTTTTTGTACGTGATATAGACGCGGAGTGCTGTGTGACCGGGCCTTTAGGTTCTCGCTCATCTAGCTGCTACAATGACTGCTTAGACTGCAACAATAATACCTAACACACATTTAAGTATCCGTCGTAAAGACGTGAAACTCGTCGAGTGACGAATGTGTTCATTGATAAGCTAACACAATCTAAAAGTAGACATACCATCACACTGCCCTGGCGCTGTGTACAGTTTCCCTTCTATGGTTTGTGCACTCACTATTTGCCATTACTCTCTCCAACCCAGTGTTCGAACTATGCCGATATTTTCGGGGGGTCCCTTTTTTTCCCTTGGGGGGGAGGGGGGGTGCTTGCGCTGGTCTCAGAGTGCGGATCTCCAAACACATGAGAAGCCTATCTTATGCACATATCACGCGGACTCCACACACGCATCACGTCTGAAGTCATAACTCATCAGGGGAAATCGTGTCTGCATTGGCATGTTCAAAAAACAACCTCGCGTAAACAATGATACCACACGCAAGAAAAAAAAAACAGTCAGGCTACTCAACACATCTGATCCACAGCAGCACCAAAGCATCACTGGAAATCATGTCAACAACCAATCTTCCATTTCAACACGCGTCAACAAACAAATGGCACCACAAACATGAACGAATCGGTCAGACTACCGATTCCAAACCCACAGCAGACGAATAATTAAATGCATCTTACCTTAAAGCAGAATCGACCACAAAGGAAGTCTGTTGGCACACTTCCTTTCTACTAGTTTGTGTCCCCAACCTGGCAGCAGCAGTCGTTGTCATATCGGTTTATTTTATCTTTGATGTAAACACAACACTTCGGATATGCAAATGCTTCCCGTTACATACGATTGCTATGTCAATAAACATCATTTTGCCAATATTTTCGAGACCATCCATCTTCTCCGTCGGTCAGCATCTGTCGGGATCCGATAAAATGATAAATCTTGCCTTGTGTGTTGATGGTTACTACATCCAGGTGCACAACAATATAATGGCATGATGGAAGTCTTGCTGAAAGTAAAAACTTTCTTTGATGGCTATATTCCTTTCGATGCTTCGCCGTCGTTCCTCGTTGTTGGCTGTGGTAGACTACTGGTAGTACATGTCCAAAATGGCGGCCGCGTTTGTCGTGACGTCACGTGAAAAGGGTCCATACACTGATGTAATGTGGCTTTACTGTGGCGCTCCAACCCATGGAAAAGCAAACCAGTTCTTAAAAGGTTCTCAAGTTCATAATTCGCACCTAGATCATGTTGGTGGAATTGAGGTAACACTGAGGTAAAATTTCCATTTTTAACAATGTATTCTTGACTGTAAAAGATGATCTGAGTGCAGTTTTGTTTTAATCTTTCCAGAAATTATTGCATGAAACCAGAGTTCGGTGCTCTGCAGGGTCCCTGAGACATCACTGTAACTTCAGACATATAACATTAATATCACAAATCATTGAACAGATCCTAAATGGTGGCGACCGCGAGACTGCTCTTTGCTCAGATGTGGAAACAATTGGAAGAAAAAAAACCACTCAAAGCAGGGAAAGTAATTTGGATTTGAACATAAAACCTGATGACCCTTTAAACCATACCTGACCCTTTCCAATTGAGTTGCTATTATTGACAAGCTCTTGGTGGAATTCTTCCTGACTCCATAAAACTTGAATGGACGCTTGCTAAGATACCAGTGCAGTCCATGAGGTGGGTTTCATTCTTTTTTTTTCCCTTTTTGCCCCTTAGGAGTATTCCTACACAATTCCTCCATGACTATCTATACTGTAAAACAGTTCTTTATTCACTATCCATCTGGAAAATAATTGTTTTATCAGATCAAGTTCAAGAAATGGTTCAGCTTCAAATACTTGGAAGATCTAAATCAAATGCTATGGAGGTGAATTCCAGGGAAGTCATTCCTGGAAAACTTGCTTTATTTACATTTCTTTATTATTATACCCCGCTCTGAAGGAGGGGAGTATACTGTTTTTTTACCTCTGTCCATCCATAGTTCCGTCCATCCGAAACACCCTTTTTCTCAGCAACTACAAATCTTAGCCACTTGGTACTTGGTACCAAATTTCAGCTTGGGGTTCTATACCATGTATACCATTTTCAGGTCTGTCCCACATCGACTTCCTGTTTACCAACTGAAAGTATTTACGAAACATATAGGGTGGATTTACAAAATTTTCGTAACACTTTTCTCAGTAACTACAAATCACAACTGCTTGATATTTGGTACTGAGCTTCAACTTGGGGTTCTATACTGTGTGTACCGTTTTCAGGTCTGTCGCACATCGACTTCCTGTTTCCCGACTGAATGTATTTACGAAACATATAGGGTGGATTTTGACGCTATTTCAAGAAACAAAATACTATTTCAAAATGCCAGTTTACCAGGATGCTATCTGAAATCCCTGGGCAGAGACACTGCTCTTTACTTACTTGTTTCAGGGTTTTAATTATTTGTTGAAGTCAACATTCATAATAAGTGTCCTATTCCTTTGATTGCTTGCATTCTGATATAAGCGAGAGCGGGGGACGTGAGCAGTAGCTCACAGTTGATCTTGTTTACCACAGTGCTGGGCTTGAACACTAGCACAGCTGCAAATCGCAGGTTTACACGGATGCGCCTGGTCTTATGGCTTAACGTTTCTATGGTAACAGCTTGCACAGGAACTTGTACAGTACCTCTCTAGCCGCTTTATCCTGTTCTCCAGGGTCTCAGGCAAGCTGGAGTCTATCCCAGCTGACTATGGGCGAAAGGCGGGGTACACCCTGGACAAGTCGCCAGGTCATCACAGGGCTGACACATAGACACAGACAACCATTCACACTCACATTCACACCTACGCTCAATTTAGAGTCACCAGTTAACCTAACCTGCATGTCTTTGGACTGTGGGGGAAACCGGAGCACCTGGAGGAAACCCACGCGGACACGGGGAGAACATGCAAACTCCACACAGAAAGGCCCTCGCCGGCCACGGGGCTCGAACCCGGACCTTCTTGCTGTGAGGCGACAGCGCTAACCACTACACCATTGTGCCGCCCAAAATCACTGTGATAACGTGGATTTTCCACAATAGATAAAGTATGAAAGTATAATGAACAGTTATTCCACAAAATTGAGTCGTACATGACGGCTATAATCCATGTACGACAAGATTGAGTGGAATAACTGTTTCATTCTATCCATGTTCACTGGATTTTGAGAAACAAAGCATTTTTATTTGTATTTTTTTGCAAATTCGATAAATACAGTGCCTTGCAAAAGTATTCATACCCCTTGAACTTTTTCACATTTTTCCACCTTACAACCATGAACTTAAAAGTTTTTTTAATTGAGATTTTATGTGATAGACCAACACAGAGTAGCACATAATTGTGAAGTGAAATGAAAATGATAAATGGTCTTCAAAATTTTAAACAAATAAAAATCTGAAAAATGTGATGTGCATTAGTATTCAGCCCCCCTGCGTCAATACTTTGTAGAGTCACCTTTTGCTGCAGTTACAGCTGCAAGTCTTTTGTGGTATGTCTCTACCAGCTTTGCACATCTAGACACTGAAATTTTTGCCCATTCTTCTTTGCAAAATAGCTCAAGCTCAGCCAGATTGGATGGAGAGCGTCTGTGAACAGCAATTTTCAAGTCTTGCCACAGATGCTCAATGGGATTTCGGTCTGGACTTTGACTGGGCCATTCTAACACATGAATATTCTTTGATCTGAACCATTCCATTGTAGCTCTGGCTGTATGTTTAGGGTCATTGTCTTGCTGGAAGGTGAATCTCCTTCCCAGTCTCAAGTCTTTTGCAGCCTCCAACAGGTTTTCTTCCAGGATTGCCCTGTATTCAGCTCCATCCATCTTCCCATCAACTCTGACCAGCTTCCCTGTCCCTGCTGAAGAAAAGCATCCCCATAGCATGATGCTGCCACCACCATGTTTCACAGTGGGGATGGTGTGTGCAGGGTGATGAGCAGTGTTAGTTTTCCGCCACACATAGCGCTTTGCATTTAGGCCAAAAAGTTCAACTTTGGTCTCATCTGACCAAAGCACCTTCTTCCACATGTTTGCTGTGTCCCCTACATGGCTTCTGGCAAACTACAAACGGGACTTCTTATGCCTGTCTTTCAACAATGGCTTTCTTCTTGCCACTCTTCCAAAAAGGCCAGATTTGTGGAGTGTACGACTTATAGTTGTCCTGTGCACAGATTCTCCCACCTGAGCTGTGGATTTCTGCAGCTCCTCCAGAGTGATCATGGGCCTCTTGGCTGCTTCTCTGACCAGTGCTCTCCTTGCTCGCTCTGTCAGTTTAGGTGGGCGGCCATGTCTTGGTAGGTTTGCAGTTGTGCCATACTTTTTCCATTTTTGAATGATGGATTGAACAGTGCTTCTTGAGATGTTCAGAGCTTGGGATATTTTTTTATAACCTAACCCTGCTTTAAACTTTTCCAGAACTTTATCCCTGACCTGTCTGGTGAGTTCTTTGGTCTTCATGATGCTGTTTGTTCTTCAGTGTTCTCTAACAAACCACTGAGGCCTTCACAGAACAAGTGTATTTATGCTAAGAGTAAATTACACACAGTAGGACTCTATTAACTAATTAGATGACTTCTGAAGGCAATTGATTGCACTGGATTGTATTTAGAGGTATCAGAGTACAGGGGGGCTGAATACTAATGCACACCACTTTTTTCAGGTTTTTATTTGTTTAAAATTTTGAAGACCATTTATCATTTTCGTTTCACTTGACAATTATGTGCTACTCTGTGTTGGTCTATCACATAACATCTCAATAAAAAACTTTTAAGTTCGTGGTTGTAAGGTGGAAAAATGTGAAAAAGATCAAGGGGTATGAATACTTTTTCAAGGCACTGTATAACCTTTATACAAAATGTCCGACAAAATCATTTCTGCTTAAAATGTAAATGTAGAAGTCAGAGCAGGTGGGTGGAGCAGAGAAGTACGGCAGGCCAGAACCAAGTTCCAAAAACACTCTTTATTTGCACTTTACAGTCGCAAAAACATGCACTCTCCCAGCCACACACACACACACACACACACACACACACACACACACACACACACACATCAGTCATCTGGTTCGGGAGAGAGCCCGCTCTGCTCTCCCTCTCTTCCTTAAATAGGGCGTGGTCACTGGGGAAGACACACAAACAGGTTAATTCACCTCAGGTGTAGTGATTCTGCCACTTACCTTCCCTGACTCCACCCTCCGGTCACAGACCGACGCTTGACCACGCCCCCACTGCCACATACCCCCACCGCCTGACTCAGGCCGGGCAGCCGTCCGGCCCGCAGCCAACTCCCCCCCCCCGACGGGAGAGGAAGTCCGCCACGACCATCTGCGCCCCCAGCCTGTGGACCACCTTGAAGTTAAAGGGTTGGAGTGCCAGATACCAACGGGTGATCTGCGCGTTGGCATCCTTCATGCGGTGGAGCCACTGGAGGGGCGCGTGGTCCGAACAGAGGGTGAAAGGGCGTCCCAGCAGGTAGTAACGGAGGGCGAGGACCGCCCACTTGATGGCCAGGCACTCCTTCTCTATGGTGCTGTAGCGCCCCTCATGCACTGACAGCTTACGACTAATGTACAGCACTGGGCGATCCTCCCCCTCCACCTCCTGGGACAAAACAGCCCCCAGCCCTCTGTCCGACGCGTCCATCTGCAATATAAAAGGGAGAGAAAAGTCAGGGGAGTGTAACAGTGGCCCCCCACACAGTGCAGCCTTTACCTCAGAAAAAGCCTGCTGGCATTGCTCCGTCCACTGGACCTGATCTGGTGCCCCCTTTTTAGTGAGATCAGTCAGCGGGCTGGTGACATCCGAGTAATTAGGTATAAACCTACGATAATAGCCCGCCAGCCCCAGGAACTGTCTCACCCCCTTTTTGGTCTTGGGCCTCGGGCAGGCCGCAATCGCTGCCGTCTTGTTAATTTGGGGATGCACCTGCCCATTGGCCAAGTGGAAGCCCAGATGCCGTACTTCCATCCACCCAATCGCACACTTCTTCGGGTTGGCTGTGAGACCCGCCCGCCTCAGCGACCTAAGGACGGCCCTCAGGTGTTGTAGGTGCCGTGGCCAGTCATTACTATAAATAATGATGTCAAGGTACGTGGCCGCATAGGTGGCGTGGGGGCGGAGGACCCTATCCATCAGCCGCTGAAACGTAGCGGGCGCCCCAAACAGCCCAAAAGGAAGTGTGACAAACTGGTGTAAGCCGGACGGTGTGGAAAAGGCCGTTTTTTCTCGGGATAATGGAGTCAAGGGGATCTGCCAATAACCCTTCGTCAAATCCAGTGTCGAGTAAAAGCGAGCCGTGCCTAGTCGATCGAGCAACTCATCAATACGAGGCATTGGGTATGCATCAAATTTAGACACCGTGTTGACTTTTCTATAGTCCACACAGAACCGGACCGACCCGTCGGCCTTGGGTACCAAGACCACCAGGCTGCTCCAGTCGCTGTGGGACTCCTCGACGATGCCCATTTCGAGCATGGCCTCGAGTTCTTCCCGAACCACTTTTTTCTTGTGTTCGGGTAGCCTGTAAGGGCAGCTACGCACTACAACCCCCGGGGGCGTCTCAATGTGGTGCTCTATGAGGTTGGTGCAGCCAGGCAGGGGCGAGAACACGTCCGAAAATTCGGTCTGCAACTGGGCAACCTCCGCAAGTTGGGTCGGGGAGAGGTGGTCTCCACAGGGGACCGGAGAGGTACGCGATGCCAATGCTCCCTTTTGAACCTCCGGCCCCAGCTCTGCCTTCTCTGGAACCACTGACACCAACGCCATGGGGACCTCCTCGTTCCAGAGTTTGAGCAGATTGAGGTGGTAAATCTGTAGCGCCCCACTCCTATCCGTTCGCCTCACCTCGTAGTCGACGTCCCCGACTCGCCGTGTGACCTCAAAGGGTCCTTGCCACTTGGCAACCAATTTGGAGTTCGATGTGGGCAACAGTACGAGTACTTTATCTCCCGGTGTGAACTCCCTAAGGCGCGTACCCTTGTCGTACAGGCGGGTTTGTCGTTCTTGGGCCTGCCGCAAATTCTCCTGGGTTAGGTGTGTGTGTGTGGAGTTTTGCGCGCAGGTCCATAACGTATTGAATTTCGTTTTTACTTGGTGAAGGTCCCTCCTCCCAATTTTCTCGCAGCACGTCTAAAATGCCGCGTGGCTTATGCCCATATAACAATTCGAATGGGGAGAACCCCGTGGAGGCTTGTGGGACCTCTCGCCCTGAAAACAACAAGGGTTCGAGCCATTTATCCCAATTACGTGCGTCCTCACTTACGAATTCCCTAATTATATTTTTGAGGGTGCGATTGAATCGTTCGACTAAACCGTCCGTTTGTGGGTGATACACGCTGGTGCGGATCGGCTTAATACCTAATAACCCATAAAGTTTGTTCAGTGTTCGTGACATAAACGCGGTGCCTTGGTCAGTCAGAATCTCTTTGGGGATTCCAACTCGGGAGATGATGCGGAAGAGTGCCTCCGCAATACTGCGTGCTGAGATATTGCGAAGAGGCACTGCTTCCGGGTATCATGTTGCATAGTCCACCAGAACTAAAATAAAGCAATACCCTCGTGCTGACCGATCTAATGGCCCGACGAGATCCATCCCAATTCTTTCGAACGGGGTCTCGATTAATGGTAGAGGGTGCAAAGGCGCTTTTGGGATGGCCGCTGGATTTACTAACTGGCATTCGCAGCACGCCGTACACCACCTATGGGCATCGCCGCGAATCCCTGGCCAATAGAACCGGGCCATTATTCGGGCTAGTGTTTTATTCTGCCCTAAGTGTCCAGCCATGGGATTAAAGTGAGCCGCCTGGAATACCAATTCCCGGCGGCTCTTCAGAATGAACAGCTGCATGACTTGCTCTTTAGTTTGAGTGTCCTGCGTCACTCGGTATAATCTATCCTTCATAATTGCGAAGTAGGGGAAGGACGGGGTGGCGTTTGGCTGGAGCATTTGACCATCGATTACTCTCACTTGGTCAAATGCATGCCACAGAGTCTCGTCTCATGACTGCT
Organism: Neoarius graeffei; assembly: GCF_027579695.1. Lineage (NCBI taxonomy): Eukaryota > Metazoa > Chordata > Actinopteri > Siluriformes > Ariidae > Neoarius > Neoarius graeffei. The sequence continues at coordinate 5,411,205 of NC_083596.1, forward strand.
CTAATGGGAAATCCGCAAGGGATTCCCCGAGAGAGAGAGGAGGAGCCGGCGGCTCCTCACTGACGCGGAGCTGACGTAGACGGCTCTGTGACAGCTGCTCCTGCCAACGCGACACCAGGACCTCCCCTTATTAAACTACGGCAGGACCCACTCTTTACTAAATGACTCATTAATTCCCCAAATCCCGGCCAATCCGTCCCCAAAATTATTGAGTGGGTAAGGCGAGGATTAACCGCCGCCTTCACTATAAATTTTTCCCCTCTGAAAAAAATGTGGACTGACACTAAAGGGTAGCTGTGAACATCCCCGTGCACACACAACACCTTCACCAATTGTGCTCCCCCCAATGCCTCGTCTTGCACCAGGCTTTGGTGAATTGAGGTCTGATTACAGCCAGAATTCACCAACGCCTGATATGTATCCCCTTGGATACTCACCGGTATGCGATACGCTCCGGCCCGATCGAGGGCGGCTCCTGGCGCATCAGGGATCCGGACGACTGTGCCCACTTCAATCACCAAGCACTGCTGTTAGAGGTGGCCTGGCTCCCCGCAGCGCCAGCAAACCGGCCCGGGCTTCCTCTCTGCACCGGTACTCTGGGGCTCACTCACCTGAGGGGGGGAGAGACAGACACGGAAGCGGGAAACAGGAGGACACCGCGGGTGCGGTGGACCGGCTGTGAGGGAGCTGGCCCCCGCCTCCGTGGTGGGGGAATGGGGCGAGGACGAGACACAGAAGGGGAGGGAGAGAGAGAGAGAGAGAGAGAGAGAAGAGGTAATGAGATGAGATGAGGTAGGACATGACAGTGGGATTAACCAATCATTTTGATTGCATGAGTACAAAACATGACCGACATTTTTTTTTTACATTTTGCATTCTGAAGACAACACGATCTCGTTCCATGCCAAATAGACACTTTTACAGAGTCAGATCATCTCTGCAGAATGTCCTCCATACTAAATCAAACACACACACACAGCAAAACACTTTTCTTACACTGAGGTAGTCAGGTGAAGTATAGGGTTTAAGCGAGATGAATAGAGCACTATACTCAAGACGTGTGTGTGTGTGTGTGTGTGTGTGTGTGTGGAAGTGGATGAGGCTGTTTCGCCAGCGTTCTCCCTTGTGTTTTGACATTCTCGCTACTAAGCCAGACGCAGGGCAGGCTTTGTTCTCTGAGGCGATCGCTATCACGACCAATTGTTTGCAGGGTAGCACCATTTCAGAGTCGATCTATACCCCACACAGAGTCATGCAGCTCACGGACTGCCTGCCTGCCTATTGAAAAGAAAGATAGAGAGAGAAGGAGAGAGATACAGACACCAAATAGGATATCAGAAGTTTGAGGATAAATGCCTGAATTTGGAAGATGATAAATCCAACACAAGAGGAAAGAAAAAGAAAGGAAGTAAATAAAACTGGCTCAGAATCAAAATCCATCACCATACAGACAAACAAAAGTCATTTGAAAGTTTATCATATGATAACATTTCACGACGGGTCCAGAGGATCAACTAAACAACAGTTATCTTTTAATGCTAAGCCCAGAGGTTCTACAATTTTGATCGACAAATTTTCTGATTTTCTGTGATCCCAGGTCTGGACCTCCTTACGTTTTTAACTTCCAATTTATAATCTAGGACTACTGTGACATTTGAACTTTTTTTTTTTTGAACATCATACATCACTTATGTGTGGACTGTATAACAGTCACGCTTGTAAATCCATATTCATGTTCAGTAAATATTTCTGCGTATTATCACGTTTGTTTTCTTGATGTCTGTTGCGCCACCGAGATGTTGTCGAGAAACTCATCGAGGGTGACGGAAGGACAAATTTGTCCCTTTTTATTGCTGAACTTCTACACTGGTACAGTGTCTCAGGATAGCGGAAAGGACTACAATAGCATTGTGTACACTCTTAATTTAAATGTGGCTAGTTTGAACATTTTGAAATAGTATACAAAATCTGTAATGATAGCTTGAGCAATATTTGTAACATCAGCCATGTTTCTGTTCATGAAATTGCGAATTAAAAAATGAGTAATAGAAACGTGAATTTAAAAAAAAAACTCAATCCCTCAGTTTTGCAAAAAAAGTTTTTATGTTCATGAGTTTTTACGTTTTTATGTTCGCATGAGGCAGTGTTTTGGATGATTTGATAAAACAGTATTTCTCAAAAGTAAAATGGAAACATGTTACATTACACGCATTTAGTAGATGCTCTTATCCAGACCAACATATAATAGGACCCTGACACACCCCACCCAGTGAGCAATTGGGGGTTTGGGGGTTAGGCTTAAGGGCACTTCATCTATTCCTGCTGGTCCAGGGAATCAAACCAGCAACCTTCTGGCCCAAAGCTACTTCTCTAACCTTTAGGCCATGGCTTCCCTCATTTTGAACATACAACCCTGATTCCAAAAAGTTGGGACAAAGTACAAATTGTAAATAAAAACGGAATGCAATAATTTACAAATCTCAAAAACTGATATTGTATTCACAATAGAACATAGACAACATATCAAATGTCGAAAGTGAGACATTTTGAAATTTCATGCCAAATATTGGCTCATTTGAAATTTCATGACAGCAACACATCTCAAAAAAGTTGGGACAGGGGCAATAAGAGGCTGGAAAAGTTAAAGGTACAAAAAAGGAACAGCTGGAGGACCAAATTGCAACTCATTAGGTCAATTGGCAATAGGTCATTAACATGACTGGGTATAAAAAGAGCATCTTGGAGTGGCAGCAGCTCTCAGAAGTAAAGATGGGAAGAGGATCACCAATCCCCCTAATTCTGCACCAACAAATAGTGGAGCAATATCAGAAAGGAGTTCAACAGTGTAAAATTGCAAAGAGTTTGAACATATCATCATCTACAGTGCATAATATCATCAAAAGATTCAGAGAATCTGGAAGAATCTCTGTGTGTAAGGGTCAAGGCCGGAAAACCATACTGGGTGCCCGTGATCTTCGGGCCCTTAGACGGCACTGCATCACATACAGGCATGCTTCTGTATTGGAAATCACAAAATGGGCTCAGGAATATTTCCAGAGAACATTATCTGTGAACACAATTCACCATGCCATCCGCCGTTGCCAGCTAAATTTCTATAGTTCAAAGAAGAAGCCGTATCTAAACACGATCCAGAAGCACAGACGTCTTCTCTGGGCCAAGGCTCATTTAAAATGGACTGTGGCAAAGTGGAAAACTGTTCTGTGGTCAGACGAATCAAAATGTGAAGTTCTTTATGGAAATCAGGGACGCCGTGTCATTCGGACTAAAGAGGAGAAGGACGACCCAAGTTGTTATCAGCGCTCAGTTCAGAAGCCTGCATCTCTGATGGTAAGGGGTTGCATTAGTGCGTGTGGCATGGGCAGCTTACACATCTGGAAAGACACCATCAATGCTGAAAGGTACATCCAGGTTCTAGAGCAACATATGCTCCCATCCAGACGACGTCTCTTTCAGGGAAGACCTTGCATTTTCCAACATGACAATGCCAAACCACATACTGCATCAATTACAGCATCATGGCTGCGTAGAAGAAGGGTCCGGGTACTGAACTGGCCAGCCTGCAGTCCAGATCTTTCACCCACAGAAAACATTTGGCGCATCATAAAACGGAAGATACGACAAAAAAGACCTAAGACAGTTGAGCAACAGAATCCTACATTAGACAAGAATGGGTTAACATTCCTATCCCTAAACTTGAGCAACTTGTCTCCTCAGTCCCCAGACGTTTACAGACTGTTGTAAAGAGAAAAGGGGATGTCTCATAGTGGGAAACATGGCCTTGTCCCAACTTTTTTGGAATCGGGGTTGTATGATGTTCAAAAAATGCTCAACTGTCCCAGTAGTCCAAGCTTATAAATCAAAAATTAAAAATGTCAGGAGGTCCAGGCTTGGGATCACAGAAAATCAGTTGATCAGAACCACATTTTTTACATTTAAGTAACATGACACAAAGGGCAAATGGAAATGCAACCTTTCTGGAAAAAAACAAAAACAAAACACTTCTACTTCGCACAAAACTGCAGTGGAAACCCGGTTACTGATTTGTAAAATAAATCAATAAATCAAACTAGGATATGCGATTATGAGCTCTAATTTTGGAACACCTCCTTAACAATTAGTGATGAGTTTACTAATTAGTTTATGGCTATAAATAAGACAATTTGAACATGGTTATGTTTTGTTTTGCGCTGCCTCTCCATGATACTGCTTTGACTCAAAAATAGTACTCCTACAGTTTTTTTTTTTTTAAATTGTTATTTATTGTACCTGCCAGGCTTGTAGTACTCAAGTACGACTCGTGCCCTAATTTTAATGACTTGTGACTTGACTTTGACTTGAGCACTGATGACTCGGACTTGGACTCGTACATTAACTGCATTCGGACTTGTAAATTGGAGACGAGGACTCAGATTTTTTCTTTATTATTTGTAACATGCCGTAATAATTTGGCATAAGATATTTATATCTACATTAATTTTTATACTAATTTTGTGCAAGAGAATGCACGTTCACCTGTTCATACGTCATGTTCAGGAACAAACTAACGTTAATGGCGCTAAAATGCCAGGAGAGACGCGCCTAGGATTGTCCGCTTTGCTGATACAGACTTCTCGTGCAGTGGGAAAAAATGCACTGCTGTGTCTTCCATATGTAGAAGAACTATCAAGGAGACGACGGGGACGACCTCGAACTTCAATCGTCATTTGGCGAGACTCCACCCAGAGAAGGAAGTGACACGGTATGTTCATTGCTATGTTGATAGTGGGTGGGGCTTGCTGAGCGATGAACTAGCTAGTGTTAACCCTCTCTCATGTTATTTGCCCTATTGATAGTGGGCGGGGCTTGCTGAGTGATGAACTAGCTTTTTATCTGTAGCCTGTTAACTAAAACAGGGCAGTCAAGCAGGAACGTTAGTCCGACACAGTAGCAGAGACGCTTTCACATAAAGGCAGCAACAGCCACCTTCAAATGGTGCGGATGGAGTCTTGTTCTCGGACTCGACTCGAAATCTTCTTTAATGACTTGGACTTGAACACTGGGGACTCGAGGCTGGACTCGGACTCGAAGTTTAGTGACTCGACTACAACACTGGTACCTGCCTGAGATATTTTCTAACAAACTTAAATGATTCTAATTTCTAAAACATGAGTAAATTTGTCATTAAACCAATCAGTGACTAAAGGTCTCTTTCTTGTCGGCATCCGTCCATCTTGAGAGCAGCACTAGCATATTCTAGAGTGGCTGAATAGGCTAACTCTAGAGTGACAGTCCTTCCCGCAGTGGCTGCATTTGAAGCCTGATGCTTCTCTGAGAGCAGCCGCTCTAGCTTTCCTCTTTGCTTGTTTTGCAACGAGTTGATTGTTCCTGTCACGCTCAGCCTTTTGCATGCCGTTTTTGACCATGGCCCTCCAAGCTTGATGCAAGTCTGCCATGTTTTACCAGTTATTTGTATCGATTCCCACCACCTTCAAGTCTCTCTTACACACATCTTTGAAGCAGAGGTGTGGTCTTCCAACTGGACGTGATCCTTCATGCAGTTCCCCATACAGAGCATCCTTTGGAATGCGCCCTGGGTCCATATGGCGCATGTGACCTAGCCACCTGAGGTGCCTCTGGCTTGGAATGTTGGGTGTACAGGCTTGGAATGCCTGCACATTGGAGGACTTCTGTGTTAGTGAGCTTGTCCTGTCACGAAGTGTTCTGGATACATCTAAGGCAGCAGAGGTGAAAACTGTTCAGCCTTTTTTCCTGCCTAGCATACATTGTCCAGGACTCACTACCACATAGGAGAGTATTGAGTACGCAGGCTTGGTACAAGCACAGTTTGGTATTTTCAGTCAGCTCCGTGTTGGACCAAACTCTCTTGTTCAGTCTTGCCATAACCCCTGTGGCTTTGGTGATCCTCATGCTTACTTCATCATCTAGGGAAAGGGAGCTGGAAATAGTTGACCCCAGATAGGTGAAGTTGTCGACTACTTCAATATGGCTGTTGCCAATAGTGATGGCAGGGAGAGGATCAGCATCCTGGGCCAGGATATTAGTCTTCTTGACACTTATGGTCAGGCCAAACTCCTTACAGGCATGAGAGAAGCAATCAACTAAGCATTGGAGGTCAGCCTCTGTGTGGGATATCAGTGCAGTATCATCAGCGAACAAGAGCTTGTGGATCAGAATCTCCGTGACTTTCATCTTAGCACGCAACCAGGCAATGTTAAAGAGCTTTCCATAAGCTCTAGTGCGGAGGTATATGCCCTCCTCACAGTCTGTGAATGCATGATGGAGAAAAATATCCTGAAGAGAGTTGGTGCCAGGACTCAGCCTTGTTTTACTCCACTATTCACTGGGAAGGGATCTGTGGTAGCACCATTGAAGCAGACTGTGCATTTTTTACCTTGTAGAAAAATACTAAAGATATCAAAACTATGAAATAACATCTGGAACATGAATGGAATTATGTGGTAAACAAAAAAGTGCTTAAAAAACAAAATGTTTCATATTTTAGATGCTTCAAAGTGGTAGTCGTCGACTTACGACCTATGCGACTTATGACCGATCGACTTTACGACGGTCTGGTTGTGACTGGCAAGTGTTTCCCAGCTGAGCTAGCTGAGCGTACGACAGTTTCCGCCCCAGCTCCCGGCAGCGCTTCTCGCCACATACAACAGTTTCCGCCCCAGCTCCCGGCAGCGCTTCTCGCCACGTACAACAGTTTCCGCCCCAGCTCCAGGCACATGCGCAGTCTCTCTCGCGTGCCCTCGCGCACTCCGTCATACAGTTTCCGGCCCAGCTCCTGGTTTATGAAATGAGCAAATCTTCCCGCCAGCCCGAGCGCTGCAACAGCTGATGATGACGTAAACGACCCACAGCCAAGCACCAGTGATGCCAGCGGTCACTAAGTTTTGTATTTTGCTATGTTTTACATTTGTATTTTGGTATGTTTCAAACTAAAATGTTTTCTATTTTTCACACCTGTATTTCGTATTTTTTGTTTTGCAAATATTAAACGAATTGTACTGTACGCAGTGTAGTATGCAGTGTTTGACTTAAACCAAATAATGAGCCGAGGTAATGAAATAAGAAAATGTTGATAAAATAAGACTTTAGATTACAATATCATTACACATCACAATATACTTACATTCATTTAACATAGGCCGACTTACGACCAGATCGGTTTACGACCGGCCAGTTGTAACCAAACGGAGTCGTAAGTCGATGACTACCATATACAGAGTTTCCCTTGATGATGCCTTGCACACTATTGGCATTATCTTAACCAGCTTCATGAGGTCGTCACCTGGAGTGCTCTTCAATTAACAGGTGTGCCTCATCAAAAGTTAATTAGTGGACGAGTTTCTTGCCTCCTTGATGCGTTTGAGATCAAACCGTAGAAAATAAATACAACCCCGATTCCAAAAAAGTTGGGACAAAGTACAAATTGTAAATAAAAACGGAATGCAATGATGTGGAAGTTTCAAAATTCCATATTTTATTCAGAATAGAACATAGATGACATATCAAATGTTTAAACTGAGAAAATGTATCATTTAAAGAGAAAAATTAGGTGATTTTAAATTTCATGACAACAACACATCTCAAAAAAGTTGGGACAAGGCCATGTTTCCCACTGTGAGACATCCCCTTTTCTCTTTACAACAGTCTGTAAACGTCTGGGGACTGAGGAGACAAGTTGCTCAAGTTTAGGGATAGGAATGTTAACCCATTCTTGTCTAATGTAGGATTCTAGTTGCTCAACTGTCTTAGGTCTTTTTTGTCGTATCTTCTGTTTTATGATGCGCCAAATGTTTTCTATGGGTGAAAGATCTGGACTGCAGGCTGGCCAGTTCAGTACCCGGACCCTTCTTCTACGCAGCCATGATGCTGTAATTGATGCAGTATGTGGTTTGTCATTGTCATGTTGGAAAATGCAAGGTCTTCCCTGAAAGAGACGTCGTCTGGATGGGAGCATATGTTGCTCTAGAACCTGGATGTACCTTTCAGCATTGATGATGTCTTTCCAGATGTGTAAGCTGCCCATGCCACATGCACTAATGCAACCCCATACCATCAGAGATGCAGGCTTCTGAACCGAGCGCTGATAACAACTTGGGTCGTCCTTCTCCTCTTTAGTCCGAATGACACGGCGTCCCTGATTTCCATAAAGAACTTCAAATTTTGATTCGTCTGACCACAGAACAGTTTTCCACTTTGCCACAGTCCATTTTAAATGAGCCTTGGCCCAGAGAAGACGTCTGCGCTTCTGGATCATGTTTAGATACGGCTTCTTCTTTGAACTATAGAGTTTTAGCTGGCAACGGCAGATGGCACGGTGAATTGTGTTCACAGATAATGTTCTCTGGAAATATTCCTGAGCCCATTTTGTGATTTCCAATACAGAAGCATGCCTGTATGTGATGCAGTGCCGTCTAAGGGCCCGAAGATCACGGGCACCCAGTATGGTTTTCCGGCCTTGACCCTTACACACAGAGATTCTTCCAGATTCTCTGAATCTTTTGATGATATTATGCACTGTAGATGATGATATGTTCAAACTCTTTGCAATTTTACACTGTCGAACTCCTTTCTGATATTGCTCCACTATTTGTCGGCGCAGAATTAGGGGGATTGGTGATCCTCTTCCCATCTTTACTTCTGAGAGCCGCTGCCACTCCAAGATGCTCTTTTTATACCCAGTCATGTTAATGACCTATTGCCAATTGACCTAATGAGTTGCAATTTGGTCCTCCAGCTGTTCCTTTTTTGTACCTTTAACTTTTCCAGCCTCTTATTGCCCCTGTCCCAACTTTTTTGAGATGTGTTGCTGTCATGAAATTTCAAATGAGCCAATATTTGGCATGAAATTTCAAAATGTCTCACTTTCGACATTTGATATGTTGTCTATGTTCTATTGTGAATACAATATCAGTTTTTGAGATTTGTAAATTATTGCATTCCATTTTTATTTACAATTTGTACTTTGTCCCAACTTTTTTGGAATCGGGGTGTGTAATAAAAATACCCTATTAAATAGCCCTATTCCACACCACAACTGTAGTACTCCATACATATTGTATCAAGAACCGATCAACTAAGTAAAGAGAAACAACATCCATTAAGACATGAAGAAGTGACTATTAATGAATAAAAATAAAAACAAATGTTGAATTTGAAAGCATGTCTGAACTTTTGAGTGGTACTTAACTTCTTTGTCCATTCATCTTTAACCATGTTTTCTTGTCACCATTTTACTAATCATAAAAGAAACGGTAAGTAAAATAGAATTAAATAAGATAAAACCGGCCTCTGTAATTCTCTCTGTCTCTCATCTGATGAGCTGCCTTCAGCTAAATAATTTCCATAAATCCATGTGATTGGATTAACCACAACAGAGGGTCTACTACAGAAGCCAAGCTGGTTCACTTTTTGAAAAGCGGAGTTGCTGAACTATGGTCTGTTTGTTTGTTTGTTTGATATGTTTATTGGTTCTGTGCCACTATTTTTGCTCGGTATGATCTGATGAAATACTTTGCCAGTCAGTATTATAGAAGAGTGCTGCCAATATTCTAAAAGACTCTGACGTGACTATATACATCAAACTCTTCCCAAGGAACGTTAAAGCTTCCACAAGACATTTTTATAGCTACTGAAACACATCCCATCTTTGCCAACACCTCGGACAACTAAAAACAGTGTCAAGCAGACGCCCACCCTCTACCCCCACCTTCCTCAAACCGTAAACTAAACTTTACAAATTGTCTGACAGAAGGAAAAACACACACAAGCCACTCTCTGTCTTCACTGGGTGACTCTGAAACCACGTAATTCAAACAGCATGCTCGTTGTGATGGCCGCATTGTTATGATGGGCAGAATCCGAAGAGATGGCTTTTGGTGAGGTTTGGGGAAAGAATGCTACACATCTCCGTCGATGAATAGCGACATCGGGCAAACTATGCAAGCCATGCAAAAGTAGGCCGCGTTACAAACAAAACACTCAGTTGGTGGTACTGGAAGATGGTTCCCTCAGACAAAGGACAAAGCCAAAGCCTGGCATGTAAAGAAGTAACTCATGGGGATGGAGGAACCTTTCCATGCAAAGAAATAACTAATCAGGATGGTGAAATGTCATTTTGGTGGTGAGTGAGTGCGGCTTGTTGAATGTTTTCTTTGCAGTGATAAATAGGATCCATTTCAGTGAATTTTCAGCTTGTATTGGGGAAAAAAAAGCTCTAGAAGGCTGCTGTTGTGTAACAGAAATAATGAGGAAAAAAACAAAAAGAAAGAAGGTTGTGTATCGTTATTAAAATAAAAACATGGGGGGGATTAACATGAGCACCCTTTGACCATTTGACAAAGCCAATAAAATTTTCAATCATTCCTCTTCAGCACTTTATCCTGGTCAGTGTTGCAGTGGATCTGGGCATGAGCATGCCTGGGAACACTGGGAATAAGCTGGGAATATACCCTGAATGGGATGCCAGTTGGTAGTCATGGGGGTAATCGAGCGTTCTGAACGCATACCCACAATAGGCACATGAAAGGCTCAGCTAGCATAGCCTTCCATTGACTTGCATTCATTTTTGGCGCTTTTTTTTTTTACATAAAATAACTTCTGAAGCATTTTGTCCCTTTACATGACTGTAATTTTCTAGAGAAATACAACATGATGATGATCATCCTTCAGGGTTGAAGATGAACATGACTTCAATTTTTCGACCGTTGAGTGGGATCCCTATCAACCGTGGTGTGCTGACCAGGGTGAGGTGAAGCAGGCTATGTTTGGGGCACCTTTTCTAGCCCCTTCCTCCATGGAAGTGAGCAGAGCGAATCCTAAACAGGGCTGCTCAGACACCCAGGGGGCTGCCGAACTCCACTGCTGCTTCGTTCCAGCAGAGAGCAACCCTGTGCCCTGGGCCTCCTGTGTGCAGGTTCGTGACTACAGCTTCCAGTGTTTCCACACCTGCTGCTTTGCCACTTGCCCATCACCACAGGACTTGAATTTGAAGTCCTGACTTGCACGTGTGTGAGGGAGAGTTGCGCAGCCGTCAGCCTCACTCTCTTGTCCTGACCTAACTGGGTCCAGGGGCAAGACAGAATCAAGATGGCTGGAGCTAGGTCGGGATGCAGTGGATGACCAACAGTGTTCTGTCTTGCACTGTGCCCTGACCACACTCCACAAACATGTTGCTGGGTCCAGCTTCCTGTCCATTGAACCACCAGGTGGTGGTCTCCTCCACGTAGTCTGCCAAGTCCAGTCTTCGGTCATAACTCTAACCAGGGGGAGCGAGGGGTTGCTAGTGCTTGCTCAAGGCACCACCCCAGGTTAGTGGAGGGAAGGAGACGCTTTACTACTCCATTGCATGGTGGCCAAGGACAGCACATGCCCACCGCCCCAGAAACACAACATTGTATGACCAGCTCCATAACCTCATGACTCATGTAACCCAGTATGGCCATGTAATGCACGTTTTTCTCCAACTGTGCTAAAAATGACATCACGACCCTGCGACATCCAGTTGTATAGCCATATTGCTTGGATAAGAAGCACTTTGAGAAATCTGTAAAATCTATTTGGCCATGAGTACCACATCAAGTAGTAGCCCTTAAAGAGCTCAATGAATGAGAACACTTATCAAATCGGCTGTACTCGAGGGAAAAAAGACTTCAACTTGACATTCAAAGTCAGACAATGAGCCAGAAATATTTTGGCGTGCAGCTTCCTTGGACACACTGATTTACATTGCCTTATGTCATCAAAATTGACCCTTTTGCTGCGCAGACCCAAGCCCAAGCCAACTATGGAGTTGTGAGGTGGCAAATGCTACCTATTGTACCAACATGGTGCCAGGTTTTATGAGTGTTTTAACTTACCTGAAGTGTGTACATAGGCTGTTGTGAAAGATACTGTATTTTACCTGGATGTAAAATATCTTTTAACTTTGCGTACATATTTGTAAATGTAATATCAGTGGGACACGCATTGCATAACAATTGTAGAATCCCTCATTAATTCATTCTGTTTGTGCCGTGTGTGCACTTATAAATGCTAACAATGCTAAAATCAAGACAAGCACTTTTGTAGGGACAGAAGGTAAAAGAATCTGTACCCAATATTTTTTACAAGCCTAATTTTACAACATCAAGCTCTTTCTCCATTGACCTTTTCCAGAACGGCATGTGAAGGTTTCGATATCTTGTAGAAGTATAAACCTGCCTCAGCAGATCTATTGTTAAGATTCTCAGTGCAACACGAACGGCACACTCATTCGTGTGATCATCCACCCAGCCAGCCAGCCAGGCAGCTCAAAGTTGTCCACGTCCAGCAGCTGAGCATCATTTCTCTGCACTGGGTGGTCCAAGAACACGCAGGCCTTGAGCTTTAATGTGTTTTGTATTTGCTGAACGGAACTCTGTCATTAGAGGAAGTGGGAGTCCCATTTAAGCAGCTATTAGCTATAATGGCTGGCCTTTTTTTTTTTAATTCAAACTCCCTTTGCCAGGACAATTTCCAAATGTAACAGAATACTCTGGAATCCTGCAGGCCCCACACACGTCTGTTGTCAGTTATGGTTGTTTTTTGAGTTCGAGTTCCTAGTTTGTTTGACGTAAGCTTGTAAATGAAGGTCAGTGACGTGCTTCTTCACCTCATAGAACAGCATGTAGCAGAACGGTGGGCCAGACAGGTTGTTCTTTGAGCAACAAACTCCCATGTTGAACTATCAAGAGTAAACGTGCTTGGGTTCATCAGAATGCAGGTTTCAGGGCTAATGGCCATGTACCGTATGTTTTTACATACAGTCAGTATACACTAATGAGTTTCGAATGGCACCATTATGACTGCAGTTCTATTGAGCTATTCAAGATCTCTCTTATTTCTTTTTCTCTTGGCATGTCATGACATTTACCCTTTCTCACTCTGTCTTTCTGTCCATCTCAGGTTCACTCTCTATGCTTTGGACAGCCGTGGTAGCCGGTCTGAGCCAAGTTATGTGTCAGTGCGCACTTCCTGTCCAATCGTTGATGACAGCAGAGCAGAAGGTACACCTCCACTTTCTCTTTCCATCTCTTCATCTATCTTCCAGCACACCATCTCGGTCCATCTGAGAAGATTGTATCTTCACACCTGTTACTGGCGTGAATGAACAGCGAATTCGACATCGCTGACCTGATGGTGAGATGGCAGGTCAAGGTGCCATGGTGTGAGAGCTTCATTTCCTTTACGATGGCATCATCAGTAGTCACGGTCACGAAGTCGAAATAAAACTTCAGGAGAAAAAGGTTACTCAGGTGTTCTTTGGAAAGTTAAGAATTCTTGGTTTCCTAAACGGATTCAACTTGAAACCTTCTCTAACAGGTTGTAAGGTTCTGCATAATATTTTAAGGATTCCCAAGTAGATTGAACCAAAGATCTCTTTAGGATTCTTCCTCCTGAAGACCCCTTTAGGATTTTTCCTACGGAAATTGCTTGACAATTCTTTAGGATTTCTTTAGGATTCTTCCTACCAAAGATGTCTTTATGATTGTTTATGAATCCTTTAGGGCTCTTCCAATCAAAGATCCCATTAGGATTCTATTAGGATCTCTTTGTGATTCTTCCTACCAGAGATCCCTTAGGGATTCTTTCTACCAAAGATCTGTTTACGATTATTCTTACTGAAGACCCCTTTAGGATTTTTTAGGATCCATTTAGGAGTCATCTGATTAAAGATCCCTTTAGGATGATTCCTTCTAAAGATAGCTTTAGTATTCTTCATATTAATATTGCTTGACAATTCTTTAAGATTTCTTTAGGATTCGTCCTACCAAAGATCCCTTTGGGATTCTTTCTACCAAAGATCTGTTTCGGATTATTATTACTGAAGACCCTTTCAGATTTTTTTAAGGATCTGTTTAGGATTCATCCGATTAAAGGTCGATTTAGATCCATAAAGATCTGGATTCCGATTAACCCTCATCCTACCATGCTATTTTACACCTTAATCTTACCATGTGGGGTCCGTTTGGACCCCAATACTTTTCTTTAAAATTAAAGCTTCTAAAGACAAAATCACCAGATAAGTTTTGTTCAGAACATCTTGTATTAATAACAGCAATGCACTAAAGGGCCCAAGGCATAAAGAACACACTTAACCTTCATCCTACCAGCCAATTTTACATACACAAACTACCAGGCGGGGTCCGTATGGACCCCAGGAGGGAATACCTTGAAATCAATGCAGTAAGAACCAATTCAATGCAGCAAACAGACATAACTTTATTGAAGAACAAAATCCACTATGGCTGAATATCAATGATGTATTATAAATGCAATAACATTGCAATAATATTGCAATAACTAGCATACATGTAGCAAATTATAGCGCCACAAAAAAATTCGCATTATATACATGATTTTTGCAGCTCATGCAGCTGTAAAACATTCTGGATTACAACTTAGGTCTTTTCTTACAGAATTTAAAACAAAAAAGTAATTGTAAAATAATTTAGGGCTTTTGTTTTGCAGCCTGTGCTTATTGCAGCAGTGGGGTCCACACGGACCCCAAGAAGGAATGCCTTGGTAGTTTCATTATGGAACATAAAAGAAATAAAAGAAGTTAACTTTCAGTGTGCTATTCAATTATAAAATGAAAGACAGATAAACTTTACTCTGGGGTCCGGTTGGACCCCAGTAACAAATTAATTATACCTTCACAATGCAAAAAGCTGATCTTCCGGTGCTTTAGTGTTTTAATTAAGACATAAATTCCGACAAATTCATAAAACGGTGAGACAGTATGTCACATATTTTTAAAATGGCAAACAAACATATAGGTGCGGGGTCCAGATGGACCCCACTTGGTAGGATGAAGGTTAAAGATCCAATTAAAGATCCATTCCTTCTGAAGATACCTTTAGGATCAGAGTGAATTTAACCTTTTTTTCAGCAAGTAGTTTCTCTCGTCAATATCATCAGTACTCACTTCAGGGTCACTGTCTGTACCCTCTCAATTAATGTTTCAATTAACTCAATTAAAATGATTGCTTTTCAGTCAAAACCAGTGGAAGCTAACTCATTTCAAAATCAATGCCTTAGAAAGTTCCCAATCTGATTCTTCCTTGTCTTTCAGAGATAGCAGACCGGGTATACAACCTGTACAATGGCTACACAAGTGGCAAGGAGCAGCAAACAGCCTACAACACGCTGATGGAGATTTCTCCACCTACACTGTACCGTGTACAACACCATTATAACTCGCACTACGAGAAGTTTGGAGACTTTGTGTGGAGGAGCGAGGATGAGCTTGGACCCAGGTGAGACTTGCTCTTCTGAGTAAGCCAACTCTCAAACCTCTTCTCCATCACACACTCAGCTCTCTCCATCTCATCACACACATGCAGTACATACACATAAACACTGTGGTCAGCAGTAATTCTGGCCTACTAAATGTTGGTTTAGGCTTCCAGTGCAAATCCAGGCCTATAAAAGTGATTACGAGCAAGCTTGTTCCACTGGAGTGCCATCTCATAAGAACATAAATCTCATAAAAGAATCCATCCCGGTGCTACAGCGTATTTTCATATTTGTTTATTCAAGTCCATTCGATGTTTTTGTTTCCTTTCAATTCCTTTTATTATTCATATTTTTTGCGTCAAAACCGGTGACTGGACACCAAAGCAAAGTCGACAAATTACAGTGTTATTATTCCAACCTCTCAGTGAGAGGGCGCCAAATGTTTTGGGGTCTAATGAATGTGGGTAAAGTGGCTTCTGGCAAACACTAAGTGGTGCGGAGCCCTGTGGCCATGTTAGTGTACACATGTGGAAATGTTGCTCTTAAAATGGGCCTCTCCACTTCCCTGTCAGGGTCTGAGGCACCTAGTAAATCCAGGTGTGTGTGGGTTTTTGTTTTTTGTTTCATCACGAAGCTGAAAAATGGCTGCCGTGTTTGTGGTGTTCCCTATGGAGAGGTGAAGCCCAGCAGGAGTCTGATGTGGGTGGAAATGTTGTTGCGGTTGGCAGGGTTTGGAAGACAAGAGGAAAAAGAAAAAGGTTCTCCCTGAAGATCAAGGTTAGCAAGACCTGAATTTTATTAAGGTTTTTCGCCATTGATTTAGCGAAATGTATTTTCTTCTCAATCTACTGCACTTTTAACACAAAGGGTCGCTCGAGCATTAATTAGAAGTTCTTAGCTTCCTAAAAGGGAAGGTTGTACTCCTTTGTCATAAGGCTGTCTCAGGGGCTTCAAAGGCTCTTGAGTTACAATTTTTGGAGTGACAGCACATT
The DNA here is from genome assembly GCF_027579695.1 of Neoarius graeffei. Taxonomy (NCBI): domain Eukaryota; kingdom Metazoa; phylum Chordata; class Actinopteri; order Siluriformes; family Ariidae; genus Neoarius; species Neoarius graeffei. The sequence continues at coordinate 5,427,488 of NC_083596.1, forward strand.
TTCTTTACAGAAAACTGAACTGGTTATTTTACCTAAATGGCATTGCATACTTTATGGACTCATTCTTCTTCAGTAACCACTATATCCTGAGCTGGTGTATCTGGAATCTATTCCATCACTGGGTGCATCCTGGACAGGATGTGAGTCCATTGTAGGACACTCAAAAACATTTATTCATTTGTTTATTCAATAGTGCAGTAACCAATACTATACTTTTTGGTTGGCAGAGTTTGGAAAAAGGTTCTTCCTGAAGACCAGGCCTCGTTTCATTGATTTAGCAAGAGATATTTTCAGATCTTCTTAACCTACTACACTCTTAGAAAGCAGTAAGTCAAACAACTTAGATGAGCTGAAGAAATGAGTATCAACTGCCTAACAATGACAAGTGGTACCAGGATTTGAACTTTCCAATCAGTAGTCTGGAGCCCAAACCACTAAGCCACTTTAATCCTTGATACTAGCAATTTAGAAAGGCTAATCCACCTACTAGCATTTTTTTTTTAAATATGTAGATGCTTCAGCATCAAACTCTGGACCCTGGAGTTGTGAGGCACCAACACTACTTGTGGTTCCTCCACAATTCTGAAAGTTCTACACTCTTTTGATGGTTATAATTTCTAGTTTTCTAAAGGAATTGACTTGGAACCTTGAAACCATCTTTTGTAGGATTCTTTAGGGAACTTTTACAAAATCCCTAGAGGCTAAAAAAACCTTTTTGTTTGATTGATTGCACCTTTTTAAGGGTTCATAACTAGAACATATGCTCTTAAAAATAAAGTTTAAATATAGCAACCCAAAGTGTTCTTTAGTTTGCTTGTCTGAGGAAACCACTTCAAACCTCTATGTTAAACTGTACAACATACATTAACCATTATCCATCCTTTTTTTGTGTGTGTGCAATGACTTTGACCAAAATTAGATGGTACATCCCATGTTGCTATGAATGGATGTCAAGCTAACCAACACAAATTAGTTTGTGAATTATACTGTAGCATGTAGATCTCTACAACAGAGCGTTCCCTTCCATAAAGGCTTCCAACTAGATCGCCCTTTAGGAAGAAACGAACCCTTAACTAACACCATTTGTGGTTTCTCCAACATTTTAAAAGTTCTAAATTCTTTGAAGATCTTTATAGAACCTTTAAAGATGTCCCAGAGGGACCAACTAAATAACTAAAGGTGTTTGACTGCACTTTTAGGGGTTTATATTGTACTCTATGCTCTTTGAAATAAATGTTAATTGTAACAATCCAGAGTGTTCTTTCATTTGCTGCTTTGAGGGGAACGCCTTAAAACCTCGATGGAGAACTGTACAACAAAGTAATAACATTAGCTATCCCATTTTTCTAAGCGTGCACTGAATTTCACCAAAACGTAAATGTATATACCATTTGTACTATGAATGGGAACCATTTGGTTTATTAAACTGGGGGAACCCTGGTAGGTTCTATGTACGTAGAATGCGACATTAGAGCTTTCCCTGTTCGAGAGGCTTCAAAATAGATCATCTTTTGAAAGAAATGCACCCTTAACTATCCAAGGAATTCTTTAATAATATTTTTTTCAGAAGTATGTACATATGGGCTGATTGTTAGCTGTTTTAAGTGAGTGAATGCGAGAAAAAGAAAAGAAACAAAAAGACAATTCAAGAGCTGAAATTCAGACGTCAGTTTTGAGAGCATGTCCAACCCACTGCTTGGAATTTGGGATTCATAATTCATACCATGCAGAAAATTGATATAATGGAGGATTTGGTAAACATTTTTTGTGTGTGGCAGAAGCCCTAGAGCGGGCATTTGGAGGAGAGACTGGGGATTATTTATGGCTTTGTATTGGCAGTCTTTTTGGGAATGTTGGAATTAGTGGTGCCTTTTAAATGGTAAACATGTTGCCAAGTGAAATGTGATCACTCAGACATGTTTGTTTAAAAAAGAGGGCTTGGATATACTTGCATTTTGATGTACTGATTCTAGCATCCTTCAGAAAAGCTGCATAGATAACTTCCAGACAGATCTGCAGCTGCGTTTGTGAGTTTCTAATGCTCTACTAGGTTCATGTGTGTATTCTGCAATCAATAAACATGCTAAAGAGAAACATTGTAAACCCTTTCATTCAAACTGAAAAAGTAAGTTCTGCCATATGCCCTTTTATGTCATTTGTGCTTTGATTGGACAGTGTGTGCTTTCTCTATCGTCTTTACGTTTCTCGCCCAAAGAGGAGAAAAAAGATGATGATGATGATGATGATGATATTACATTACATGGCATTTAGCAGACGCTCTTATCCAGAGCAATGTACAATGAGTGTAGAAGTCAGGTGCACAAAGTGCTGAACTTCTAGACAAGAAAGTTCTAGTGCCAACTGAACAAGTGACAGAATAACAGTGTGATATTCTGTTGAAGTACCAACACTCAGCAAACATCCAAGGAAACAAACCAACAATACAAAGTACAACTAAATAGAGAACTCAAAAAGCTAACCCTAGGCTAGACCATACACAGCCTGGGTTGGTCAAGACCAATACACAGTTACACAGTGGGCAGGGAAACAGGGAAGAGGTGCAGCCTGAAGAGGTGGGGCTTCAGTCAGTGCTTGAAGGTGGCTAGAGAGTTGGCTGTTCTGACCTCAGTGGGAAGGTCATTCCACCAACAGGGAACCAGGACAGACAGCAGTCTTGAATGGGCTGGGCAGGAACGGAGAGAAGAAGGGGCCAGATGAGCAGTAGTAGCAGAGCATAGGGACTTGGCTGGCATGTAGAGTCTGATCAGAATCTGGAGGTACGCTGGCAACCTGGTAAGCTAGCACCAATGTCTTAAATTTGATAAGAGCTGTGATAGGAAGCCAGCGCAGGTCGGCAAGCAGACGGGTGACATGGGAAGAACGAGGGAGGTTGTAGACCAGGTGAGCTGCAGTGTTCTGGATGAGCTGCAGGGGTCTGATGGCAGATGCTGGAAGGCAAGAAAGGAGAGAGTTCCAGTTGTCCAGGTGGGAGAGGATCCGCACTGATCCTGATGATGATGATGATGGAGCACAAATAGAGATCAAATTAAGGGGACATGTCACTGACACGACAGTTGCCTGATGTTATTGTTACTGATAGGCTGCACAAATCTACAGTCTGGGCTCGAAAAAAATCAGCCCTAGTATTGCTTCTCGCTTCTTCATTTGTTTTTACTTAAATCTATTGCTGGTATTGTTGCACTTGGTTTCACAAAATATGTAAGGAATAAAACAAGACGGGCCATGCTAATTAAAAAAAAAAAATTCAGATTTGTGGAAGTGGATTATTTTCATATACACCAAGTTACATCCATCCAGTTTCTATACCTCTTATCCTCAAGAGTTTAACTGCTCTGTGGTTAAAACATGTGGTAAGAGCAATTAAGCTGACGATGATGCCACAAGTTAAACTTAATGCTAATGTCTTTTTATCTTTAACAGTCAGGGGATGGCTTGGTCATGTGAATGCATTTATGTTGAGGACATTTCTAACACAAGGTCAAAAAAAAAATAATACTGGTTGATCCTTCCATTGGTAATTACAGATAAGTCACTCGTTTCCCACCAAACCTTGAGCAATTTGCATTATTGGAAAAACAGCAGCAGTTCGCCCCCATAACATTATGACTAACTTTTTTTCGGCAACAATTCATCTGCATCAAAACATCCCGTAATTAACCACAGCTCAACGCTTATATTGGATGCCATTCAGCTCTCTTCCACTCAGAATAATTCAGGAAGTTGTTACTTAAAATCTCTGAACTGGCAATTCACCCTGTAATGAAAAGCCACTATTCTAATTGATTCTTGCATTTGGAAATCAATGCATCTGACTCATAGCTGCTGAGAGAGGTGGAGTTTGGATACAGAAATAAGGGGAAGAAAAAAAGACTTCGTAGTGGGTCTGCAAATGTCAGCATGCTTTACAGTCATAATTTAGCTGAATGTTGTGTTATGAAATGAAGCCCCTTTGGCTGTGAACCCTGAGTCATCCTCGAAAGACTGTAGTCCAGGTGTCATAAATATGTGATTTACACTGGGATGGGTTCTTCCTTTAGGTGCATGTGTGTATAGCATATGTTCTTCCTCGCAGAATGGTTCTTCCTTTGACAATGGCGTACATGTCAACCTATACGGAATGTCCGTATTTTATACGGATTTGATTCAATAAACGTAGTATACGGGCATATAAATAAAGTTATACGGATTCTTTAAAAAAACTTCAATATTTATTTAGAGCTATAATCAATTCCCATGATGATAAAAGAGCGCATAACATTTACAAACGTACTGTACACCACAGACAGCCAGTAAAGAGTCTTATGAAATCGCGTTATCTTGTGGTAGCGAGACTTCGTTCCACTTTTGATCATGCGCACACCACATTGCGAGAATCCCGCCAACCGGGAAGTCATAGACATATAAACATAGACGCCGCCTTCTGCGTAGAATCATACGTCATCCTCGCCGCCATATTGGATGTGGCAAAGTGGAGATTCTTCAGCCGTCTCTGGTATAGCGTCTAGACAGTAGCCGAGAATAAAGATGCCTCATTCATGTGCTGCGTTTAACTGTACCAACAGGTTTACCGTCCAAACGAGATCACATGGGATTACCTTTCACAGGTGAGACTGGAAAAATACTTTTCATTGTATTTGGTCATTATAACGTAATTTTACGAACAGATTTTCCTGACTTTGTGGCTAATATGAAGTCTCGTGCATAATAGCCACTCGGTGAAACCTGTCTCCAAACAACGAAGTATTTCCTTCGTAACTACGCTGATAACACTTTGTGTTTTTGTCAAACCTTGGAGCTTTGTATTCATTCTGAAGGTTTATTGTTATTAATATTGAATAAAAAGTAACTGGGATATATCATTGTTAATTATCATTCAAATTTTAGGTAAATTATTTTAATTTGCATCTTATAAGGATTTTATAAGGGAAATACGGATTTTGGAGGTTGGTTATACAGGTTTGATTGACCAAAGGTTGACATGTATGCAATGGGCATATTTTGTCTGCAGGGCACTTGAACACTACTTTTCAAATTGCAAAGAGAGCCTCGAATTGTGGCATAACAAATCTGAAAAACGCTCCAGTTCTAAATCATTGGGTTTTATGGGTTTTATAGTGATGCACATTGAAACTCCACATTGAAAAGTCTTCACATTAAATTGATATTTAAGATCAAGTTGTGGTGTTTAACCAAACCAGTCATCCGAAGCACAGATACTTGGCTTAAATTGCTTGTATAGCGATGCAAAATGTAACTCCCAAAATAAACACGATTATGAGATTTCATATTAAATAGAAATTTATGCTCGATTTTTCAGCAACCTGAGCATCTGAAGCGTGAAGTGTTGATTTCGATCAGACCAAATGATACGTTTTCCTAATCCAGACTTTGCCCACTGTATTTTCATTTAAGAACAAATTTCCAAAAGAGAGAGGGAGAGAGAGAGAGAGAGAATGAATATGAAGTTATTGAATTTCTTCCTGGTCAGGAAAAAAGGAACAAATAGCTAAAATTGTTCTGTAGTTAAATCACAGACCATCGCTGAAAGTTTACAGTTACACATTTTCTGCCTAAACATTTAGTCATTTATATCTGCCAAGCATTGTTTTGCTAAGCGTATCATCTTACATAATATTTTCGATGTCCAAAACCAGTGTTTGCAGCTACATTTAGTTGGGAAACTACCGGCTGAAGCCTGATGCTTTTGTTTTTTACGCTGTTTTTTGAGAAAGCATGTGTTATTGGATCTCTCCCTTGCCGAATGTTGCGAGATGAACATTTCCTCTTGGTAAAAGACCATCACATAAAGCATTTTCAGAACATCTAATACAGGACATCACATAGATTGGGATTGAATTCCTTTAAAACTCTTCTGAAGCTGAAAGTTCAGTTCAGTTATAATTCTGCACTAATCACTAAAATGTCTCATCTCATCTCATTATCTGTAGCCGCTTTATCCTGTTCTACAGGGTCGCAGGCAAGCTGGAGCCTATCCCAGCTGACTACAGGCGAAAGGCGGGGTACACCCTGGACAAGTCGCCAGGTCATCACAGGGCTGACACATAGACACAGACAACCATTCACACTCACATTCACACCTACGCTCAATTTAGAGTCACCAGTTAACCTAACCTGCATGTCTTTGGACTGTGGGGGAAACCGGAGCACCCGGAGGAAACCCACACGGACATGGGGAGAACATGCAAACTCCACACAGAAAGGCCCTCGCCGCCCACGGGGCTCGAACCCGGACCTTCTTGCTGTGAGGCGACAGCGCTAACCACTACACCACCGTGCCGCCCCTCACTAAAATGTTGTGGATTCAAATCCCAAGATTGCCACAAACACCTTTCAGATCAAGGGCACTACCTTTATCATTGTCTCTTCAGTAATATTATTGTTATATCATCCCAAAACAGTATGGGAAACATGCAGGGGTATTGGTGTAGCAATCATTAGAAAGTATCAGTATTGTCTTCAACCGCAATAAAAACATGACTGGAAAATGCCAGCTGCAGATGATAAAGTGTAAAGAAACACCTTTCTACTCTACTCGTATAGAGATGTTTCTGAAATCCTAGAAATGCCCCTGCTTCGAATAATGGGCTTGCTGCTCAGAAACTTTAAAACTGACTTGGAATTGCAGCTCAGAGACTTGGCACTAGACTCGGAGTTGCTGCTCCAAAGTTTGAGGCTTGACTCAGATTTGTGGCTTAGACACTTGAGTCTCAACTCGGACATCAGAACATGGAGAACTGATTTTGACTTGGAACTTAGAGGCTTAAGAATTGACGCTGATTTGCATCTCAGAGATTTCAGGTTGGCGGCACGGTGGTGTAGTGGTTAGCGCTGTCACCTCACAGCAAGAAGGTCCGGGTTCGAGCCCCGTGGCCAGCGAGGGCCTTTCTGTGCGGAGTTTGCATGTTCTCCCCGTGTCCGCGTGGGTTTCCTCCGGGTGCTCCGGTTTCCCCCACAGTCCAAAGACATGCAGGTTAGGTTAACTGGTGACTCTAAATTGAGCGTAGGTGTGAATGTGAGTGTGAATGGTTGTCTGTGTCTATGTGTCAGCCCTGTGATGACCTGGCGACTTGTCCAGGGTGTACCCCGCCTTTCGCCCGTAGTCAGCTGGGATAGGATCCAGCTTGCCTGCGACCCTGTAGAACAGGATAAAGCAGCTAGAGATGATGAGATGAGATTTCAGGTTTGACTCAGATACTTGAGATTTGACTCAGACTTACTTCTTAGAGACCTGAGACTCAACTTGGACTTGCAGCTCACAGCCTTGAGACATGACTTTGTGTTGCGGCTTAAACACTAGAGATTTGATTTGGAGTTGTAGCTCGGAGGTTCGAGGGTTAACTCAGAGTTGTAGCTTAGAGACTTGAGGCTTAATTTGGAGTTTCTGCTTAGAGACCCAACTTGGACTAGCATCTTAGAAACTTGAGACTTGACACTGATTTGAGATTTCAGGTTCGAGTCAGACTTGCTGATCAGTGACTTGAGACTTGCCTCAGACTTCAGCTAAGAGGCTTGACACTCGACTTGGACTTGCAGCTCAGAGATTTGAAACTTGACTTAGAGATGCAGCTCAAATACTAGAGTTGAGATTTGGAGTTGTAGCTCAGGGACTTGAGTCTTGACTGGGACTTGCTGCTCAAAGACTTGAGGCTTGATTTAGAGTTGTTGCTCAGAGATTTCGAATCTGACTTGCAGCTCAAAGATGTCGGAAGCTTGGACTTGCAGACTTGACTTGGACTTGCGGTTCAAAGACTTAAGAGTCAAATTGGACCTCAGCTCAGAGACTAGAGACTGGACTCAAAGATATAAGACTTGACTCTGATGTGCTTCTCATAGATTTGAGACCTGACTCTGACTTGCAGGTTAGAAACTTGAGACTGGACTCAGACTTCATAAAGTTGAGACTCAGCTTGGACTTGCAACATATAGGCTTAAGAACTGGCTTGGATTTGCAACTCAGAGACTTCAAAAAGTGACATATCTCTGATACATGTATTATACACTCAGCGGCCACTTTAATATGAACTTGTTCTTGATTCTAAGATTCCTATTCTTGGCTGCAGGAGTGGAACCCAACGTGGTCTTCTGCTGTTGCATGCTGAGATGCTTTCCTGCTCACCACGGTTGTAAAGAGTGATTATATGAGTTACTATATCCTTCCTGGCAGTTCGAACTGCTCAATCTGTCCATTTTCCTCTGACCTCTCTTATCAACAAGGCGTTTGTTTTTCCACCCACAGAACTGTCGCTCACTCACTCAAAAAATTTTTTGTTTGTTTGTTTTTTGCACCATTCTGTGTAAACTCTAGAGACTGTTGTGTATGAAAACCCCAGGAGATCAGCAGTTTCTGAAATACTCAAACCAGTCCATCTGGCTCAAACCAACGCCCATACCACAGTGAAAGAACGTCAAGCTTTGAGATCACAATTTTTCCCATTCTGGTGTTTGAACATTGTGAACATTAACTGAAGCTCTTGATTTGTATCTGCATGATTTGATGCATCGTGCTGCTGTCAAGGGATCGGCTGATTAGAGAACTGCAGAAAACAGCAGGTGGATGGATGGAAGTATAATTTACACATTTGGTCATCAGTATTTGTCTTTCTTTTTTCCTCTCTTCTGCAGGAAAGCTCACCTCATCCTGAGACGAGTGGATCGGATCAGCCTCCTCTGTCGTTCTCTTCTCCGGAGCGGTTACATCCAGAGCCGGACCGAGTCCATGCCGTATGTTATGTGCAGGAGTGAAGACATGCGATTGGCTAGCAGCACTTGGCACAGCTCTCTACATGAGACTCGTCTAACCTGTGTGGAGAAGATCCTGTCTGTTCAGCGCAATATATATGGCAAATCCAAACTTCGATGAAATCGCCTGTTCACCTTTCAGACTTGTCCCTCTCTAATCTGCTCTGTTTTCTAAATCTATACAAACTGCAAGACTGTTCAAACTTTGGAAGAGGAGAAGAAGAAGAAGAAGAAGAAGGAGACGGATTGGAAATGAAAGAACTTTTACTTTCTACTTTTTGTAAGGACCAGGCTGAAGATGGCCTGAATGTAAGGTCCTCATTTCACGGTGCTGCAAATTTCACACACCAGGATGACAATGAACCGAGCACCTTTCAAACGTATCTGTAACGTATTTGGAAACCAAGCAGAATAGAGAACTATGAAACTAGAATTCGAATCATTTTGAATGCAATGCAGTGGTTTGAAAATAATTATCTCTAAGAATTACGGGGAATTTGGTGTCTATATTAATCATCTCGCCATCATTTTCCTATTTTAAACAGCCATCATCTTGTGGCTTCATTTTCCCAGACAGACCTATTGAACACAAGCAAGTCCACAAGCAACTTAGCGCTAAATTAATGATTAGTTCAGGGCTGTTACATACCATTAGAATTTCTCTTGGCTGAGATTTTAAAGGGATCCTCCAGCTGATTTATTCTCAAACTTATTTTAAGTAAAAGTAGTCACAGATTCCAAAAAAATCAAACTTTCATTTTTGGAGCGCAAATAGTATTTGAGAAAAATGAATTTTCTTTAAAATGGCAGATGAGCTTCCTGCAGTGGTGATGTGTTGATGACATCATGTAGTGGTTGCTTGGAGCAACTCACCTGTTTATGTTCTCTGTTTATGTTGTAGTTTTGCTAGTTTTACAAGTATTTTTATGGAATTTATCAGTTTTTAAATAAGTATGCGTCATTATGTAGCATACAAATGCCACGATGCTAAAACGAAAGCACAAGCTGGAACCAGACTGCATTTCTGCAGAGAAAATGCAAAGTGTGCTTGTTCCGCTGGAACAGTGTGTCACCGTCAGAAACTGGATCAGACATGAGACCTCGTGCTGCAAAATCTTATTTTCACATCATCTACAGAAAGTGTGTGTAGCAAAGTATGTGTAGTGTGTGTGGCTACGTACTCTAAAATCTCAGTTTAAAATGGATCAACTTGCAGCGCGACGTGACACTTTGTGATTTAAAATCTTTTTTTTTAACATGATCTACAGCTGGTGCTGGGTAGATTAACAGAGAGAGGGAGAGAGTGTGACATGGTTTAAAACAGATTTTAGTTCAGAAAGTGCCATGTCGTGCTGCGAATTGAGCCATTTTAACTGAGATTTTAGAGCACGCAGCCACACACACACACACACCCCACCACACACAATTTGCCATAGCTGATCAAGCACACTTTGTATTTTCTCTTCAGAAATGCAGTCTAGTTCCAACTTGTGCTTTCTTTTTAGGATCATTGTGGCGTTTAGATCCTATACAACGACGCATACTTATTTAAAAACTGATAAATTCTGTAAAAAGTACTTTTAAAACTAGCAAAACTATGATGTCTCGTCTTGTCTTCTTCCGCTTATCCGGGGCTGGGTCGCGGAGGCAGCAGTCTGAGCATGGAAGCCCAAACTTCCCTTTCCCCAGACACCTCGGCCAGCTCCTCGGAAAGAACACCAAGGCGTTCCCAGGCCAGCCGAGAGACATAGTCCCTCCAGCATGTCCTGGGTCTTCCCCGGGGCCTCCTCCCGGGGGGACATGCCTGGAACACCTCTCCAGGGAGGCGTCCAGGAGGCATCCGAAAGAGATGCCCAAGCCACCTCAGCTGATTCCTCTCGATGTGGAGGAGCAGCGGCTCTACTCCGAGCTCCTCCCGAGTGACTGTGCTTCTCACCCTATCTCTAAGGGAGCGCCCAGCCACCCTGCGAAGGAAACTCATTTCGGCCGCTTGTATCCGTGATCTTGTTCTTTCGGTCATTACCCAAAGCTCATGACCATAGGTGAGAGTCGGAACGTAGATCGACTGGTAAATCAAGAGCTTCACCTTTTGGCTCAGCTCCTTCTTCACCACGACGGACCAGTAAAGTGACCGCATCACTGCAGAGGCTGCACCGATCCATCTGTCGATCTCACGCTCTATCCTTCCCTAATTCGTGAACAAGATCCCGAGGTACTTAAACTCCTCCACTTGAGGCAGGACTTCTCCACCAACCTGGAGAGGGCAAGCCACCCTTTTCCAGTCGAGAACCATGGCCTCTGACTTGGAGGTGCTGAGTCTCATCCCAGCCGCTTCACACTCTACTGCGAACCGCCCCAGTGCATGCTGAAGGTCCTGGTTTGAAGAAGCCAACAGGGCAACATCATCTGCGAAAAGCAGAGATGAAATCCTGTGGTTCCCAAACAGGATTCCTTCCGGCCCCTGGCTGCGCCTAGAAATTCTGTTCATAAAGATTATGAACAGAACCGGTGACAAAGAGCAGCCCTGCCGGAGTCCAACATGCACTGGGAACAGGACTGACTTACTGCTGGCAATGCGAACCAAACTCCTGCTCCGTTCATACAGGGACCGGACAGCCCTTAGCAAAGAGCCCCGAACCCCATACTCCCGAAGCACTCCCCACAGAATACCACGAGGGACACAGTCGAATGCCTTCTCCAAATCTACAAAGCACATGTGGACTGGTTGGGCAAACTCCCATGAACCCTCAAGCACCCTATGAAGGGTATAGAGCTGGTCCGGTGTTCCGCGACCAGGATGAAAACCGCATTGTTCCTCCTGGATCCAAGGTTTGACTACTGGCTGAATTCTCCTCTCCAGTACCCTGGAGTAAACTTTCCCTGGGAGGCTGAGAAGTGTGATTCCCCTATAATTGGAGCACACTCTCCGGTCCCCTTTCTTAAAAAGAGGGACCACCACCCCAGTCTGCCACTCCAGAGGCACTGTCCCTGACCACCATGCGATGTTGCAGAGGTGTGTCAGCCAAGACAGCCCCACAACATCCAGAGACTTGAGATACTTGGGGCAGATCTCATCCACCCCTGGTGCCTTGCTACCGAGGAGCTTGCTAACCACCTCAGTGACTTCGGCTTGGGTAATGGACGAGTCCACCTCTGAGTCATCAGCCTCTGCTTCCTCAATGGAAGACGTGACAGTGGGATTGAGGAGATCCTCGAAGTATTCCTTCCACCGCCCGACAATGTCCCCAGTCGAGGTCAACAGCTCCCCACCTGCACTGTAAACAGTGTTGGCAGAGTACTGCTTCCCCCTCCTGAGGCGCCAGACGGTTTGCCAGAATTTCTTCGAGGCCGACCGATAGTCCTCCTCCATGGCCTCACCGAACTCCTCCCAGTTCCGAGTTTTTGCCTCTGCAACTGCCCGAGCTGCAGCACGCCTGGCCTGCCGATACCCATCAGCTGCCTCAGGAGTCCCGGAGGCCAGCATGGCCCAATAGGACTCCTTCTTCAGCTTGACAGCATCCCTTACTTCCGGTGTCCACCACCGGGTTCAGGGATTGCCGCCACGACAGGCACCGGAGACCTTGCGGCCACAGCTCCAAACAGCCGCGTCGACAATGGAGGCAGAGAACATGGTCCACTCAGACTCAATGTTCCCCACCTCCCTCAGAAGCTGGGAGAAGCTCTCCCGGAGGTGGGAGTTAAAGACCTCCCCGACAGAGTGCTCGACCAGACGTTCCCAGCAGACCCTCACCATACATTTGGGCCTGCCAGGTCTGTCCGGCTTCCTCCTCCACCAGCGGATCCAACTCACCACCAGGTGGTGATCAGTTGACAGCTCAGCCCCTCTCTTCACCCGAGTGTCCAAGACATAGGGCCGGAGATCCAATGAAACGACAACAAAGGTGATCATTGACCTCCGACCTAAGGTGTCCTGGTGCCATGTGCACTTATGAACACCCCTATGCTCAAACATGGTGTTCATTATGGACAAACCGTGACTAACACAGAAGTCCAATAACAAAACACCACTCAGGTTCAGATTGGGGAGGCCGTTCCTCCCAATCACACCCCTCCAGGTGTCACTGTCATCGCCCACGTGAGCGTTGAAGTCCCCCAGTAGAACAATGGAGTCCCCAGTCTGAGCACCTCTCAGTACCTCTCCTAGGGACTCCAAGAAGGCCGGATACTCTATACTGCTATTCGGCCTGTAGGCACAAACAACAGCGAGAGCCCTCTCCCTGATCCTAAGGCGCAGAGAGGCGACCCTCTCGTTCACTGGGGTAAACTCCAACACATGGCGGCTGAGCTGGGGAGCTATAAGCAAGCCCACACCAGCCCACCGCTGTTCACCATGGGCGACTCCAGAGAAGTGGAGAGTCCAGCCCCTCTCGAGGAGCTGGGTTCCGGAGCCCAAGCTGTGCGTGGAGGTGAGCCCAACTATCTCTAGCCGGTACCTCTCAACCTCCTGCACATGCTCAGGCTCTTTCCCCCCCCCCAGCAAAGTGACATTCCATGTCCCAACAGCTAGCCGCTGTGTCCGGGGATCAGGTCGTCAAGGCCCCTGCCTTCGACTGCCGCCCAATCCACACTGCACCAGCCCCCTACGGCTACCTCTGTGGGTGGTGAACCCACAGGAGGTCAGGCCCACGTCACCGCTTCGGGCTGAGCCCAGCCGGGCCCCGTGGGCAAAGGCCTGGCCACCAAGCGCTCGCATACAAGCCCCAACCCCGGGCCTGGCTCCAGAGTGGGGCCCCGGCTGCACCATACCGGGCAACGTCATGGTCCTTGATAGATTGTTATCCATAAGGGGTTTTGGTGAAACTATGATGTAAACAGAGAATATAAACAGCTGAGTTGCTCCAAGTGACCACTACCTGAGGTCGTTGCATACGTCAAGCCCGATGAAAAGAAAATTCATTTTTCTCGAACACTATTTGGTCTCTGAAAATGAAACATTGATTTTTGAAATCTGTAGCTACTTTTACTTAAAATAAGTTTGAGAATAAATCCGCTGGAGCATAAACAGTGTAGTATCACATGGTGAAGGAGTCGTAGTGTATTATAATTATCGTATAACTGATGTATCGTATGGACTGAACGAGCGTAGTTGAACATATACAAGTTGTTACATGCCAGAATTAAATAAAAGGTAAGAAACTAGCCTCATCAACTTATTTTGAGTAATTTTCCATTTCATCAGTAATATCACTTGTGATAGTAAATTATACTCTTGTACATAAAATTGTAAATACAGTATGTACCAAGTCGATATGATTGTCTTTTTTTGGGAGGGAAAGATCTATTAAATATGTATACTGAAACTCAATCTCAAGCTTTATTGATTTTTAGGTTTTTAAGCACCCACATAACCACAATGATTATTTAGCTTCACTTCGAGTGGCCCTGCAGCATTTCATTCGCCGTCATGACTCAGCAATCTGGGAAGATGGATTGGATGGCTATAAAGCAATTTTTCACAACGAAAATGAAAAATTGCACGTTCACCGCAAACAACATAGTGAAATATTGGTATAATAGGAGGCTGCGGAGAGGGCGAGAGAGAGAGGTTTAAACCCACAACCTGCTGTATTAAATACTCAATTTCTGCATCATATTATGGCCTGATGGTCATGCTGTATTTCTAAATTACATATAACCCGAAGATGGAGTAGAATGGCGGGTGGGGTAGTTGATTAAAATGCAGTCTGACATAGGAATATGTTCTGTTTTTGATTTCACTTTTGTGGCATTTTCTGGAGTCAGATTCACTTCACCAAATTCAACCATGATGTCGGATTTGTATTTGGAGCTTTTTCCAAACGGCCTTCAGAAACAAGAAGAAGACCAGCCTGAAGGCATGGTGTTGGAGATTTTACTGTATGCCCTTCTAAAGCAAAGCCCTTTCATCCCTGTCATCACCCCCCCTCCCCATGTCATGAAGTAGGCTTTCCTCCTGCTGAGCTGCCAATTGAAAGCCAATACTACTGTGATAAATCAGATGTGCATAAAGATCTCTAACATGACCATTCACGACACTAAATCCGCCCCTGAATCTCACACGGATTCACTTTTCCAGGCTGTGCAAACCTCTCAGGGCAATGTTCTGTTTTCTCTTGTGCAGGAAAGGCCACTTATTGAGGTTTTTTTTTTTTTTTTTGTCCTTCTGTACAGAGCAACTCTACTACAGTTCATATTTGGGTCATTCTTCAGTAACTGAATTACATTCACAGCAAAATGTAGTAACTTTTTTCATTGCAATACTCAAGATAATGGTATTAAATAAAAGTTTCACACTGTATGGGGTATCATTGGAACTTAAAAAAGCATAGAAAAATTGGCTATGTTTAACTCTGAATGCCAAACCTTTTATGAGGAAAGAAAAGTCAGTAAAAATTGAACTTTCATTTCTGAAAATTCAAACCAAGATTTCTCTGACGCGACATCGATGTAATTGGGGTGATGATTTTTTAAATATGGTTTTCAGTCCATTTTGCTTTGGATTTCACACTTTAGTGATATCACTGAGCTGACAAGTCAAGGCAATCTTAATTATTTCATAATCTTGGCCTCTCTGCTGAAGAATTGCCCATTTACAGTATGTCACTGATGTTTCGGCAAAATCTGACAGGAAGCTGTTTATAGTTTTCATTTTGACATGACAAAAATGTCAGCATGAGTGAATTGGCTTTATTTTATTTATTTTTTTCTTGTTCAAAAATTACAGTTATATAAATGTATATTTAAAACATAATATTCTCAAATAAGGGGCGGCACGGTGGTGTAGTGGTTAGCGCTGTCACCTCACAGCAAGAAGGTCCTGGGTTCGAGCCCCGGGGTCGGCGAGGGCCTTTCTGTGCGGAGTTTGCATGTTCTCCCCGTGTCCGCGTGGGTTTCCTCCGGGTGCTCCGGTTTCCCCCACAGTCCAAAGACATGCAGGTTAGGTTAACTGGTGACTCTAAATTGACCGTAGGTGTGAATGTGAGTGTGAATGGTTGTCTGTGTCTATGTGTCAGCCCTGTGATGACCTGGCGACTTGTCCAGGGTGTACCCCGCCTTTCGCCCGTAGTCAGCTGGGATAGGCTGCGACCCTGTAGAAGGATAAAGCGGCTAGAGATAATGAGATGAGATGAGATTCTCAAATAAATAGGAAGGACTTTATTTTACAGTGTGGTTAGGACCTCGTATTTTAATCGTGACATAATACTAGATAGATAGATAGATAGATAGATAGATAGATAGATAGATAGATAGATAGATAGATAGATAGATAGATAGATAGATAGATAGATATGTATATGGGCAGTGGTGTAGTGGTTAGCGCTGTCGCCTCACAGCAAGAAGGTCCGGGTTCGAGCCCCGTGGCCGGCGAGGGCCTTTCTGTGCGGAGTTTGCATGTTCTCCCCGTGTCCACATGGGTTTCCTCCAGGTGCTCCGGTTTCCCCCACAGTCCAAAGACATGCAGGTTAGGTTAACTGGTGACTCTAAGGCCAAGTTTACATTAGACCGTATCTGTCTCGTTTTCTTTGCGGATGCACTGTCCATTTACATTAAAACGCCTGGAAACGCCGGGAAACGTGAATCCGCCAGGGTCCACGTATTCAATCCAGATCGTGTCTGGTCCGGTGCTGTGTAAACATTGAGAATACGTGGATACGCTGTGCTGAGCTCTAGTTGGCGTCGTCATTGGACAACATCACTGTGACATCCACCTTCCTGATTCGCTGGCGTTGGTCATGTGACGTGACTGCTGAAAAACGGCGCGGACTTCCGCCTTGTATCACCTTTCATTAAAGAGTATAAAAGTATGAAAATACTGCAAATACTGATGCAAATACTGCCCATTGTGTAGTTATGATTGTCTTTAGGCTTGCCATCCTTCCACTTGCAAGTGGTAAGTGACGCGCATGCCCGATATGCACTGAGATCACACACACAGCGGCTCAGTCCCGAATCACTGCTCGTGCGCTTCACTCGCGCGCTCTGTGAGCTGCGCAGGGCCGGAGTGCGCACCCTCCAGAGGGCACTCGCTGTTCAGGGCGGAGTGATTTGGAGCGCAGGATGCCTGCGGAGCCGAGCGTATCCGTGTATTGGCGTTGCTGTGTGCACGCGAATTGTGTATTGGCGTTGCTGTGTGCACACTAATCGTTTTAAAAACGTTAATCTGATGATCCGCTGATACGGTCTAATGTAAACCCCACCTAAATTGACTGTAGGTGTGAATGTGAGTGTGAATGGTTGTCTGTGTCTATGTGTCAGCCCTGTGATGACCTGGCGACTTGTCCAGGGTGTACCCCGCCTTTCGCCCGTAGTCAGCTGGGATAGGCTCCAGCTCACCTGCGACCCTGTAGAACAGGATAAGCAGCTACAGATAATGGATGGCTATATCTCCACCTTTTGGTGAAGTCACTTCGTCTCTCACTGAAAAAATGAGAAGCATCCACCCTTTAATTGCAATAAATTTATTCAGAGAAAATCAAATCCCTCATCAAGAAAAAATTATTTTCAACAAAAACACAAATTCATGTCAGCGCTCTTTTCATTTGCCCCGCCTCTGGATGCACACCTTCTCCTTGGTAGTTCTCTGAAAGGGGCGGAACCTCATAATCAACTGCCAATCACTGAAATCAGAATGAACTTAAACTTTGAACTGAATCTCAAACTTAAACATACCAGCACCAGTCAGAATCATTCGGAAGCTGCATTAGTGGTGTAATTTGTAAATATTATCAATAAACTTTAAGTATAAATTTATGTTTGAATTATTTGTTTTCATTTCTGAAATTTGTTTTTTTACATGTCTAGCCGTTACGTCCTTCTTAAGCTAGCAACTTAGCTCCTTTTTGGCATGCGAATATTGACCTGATTTATGAAAAGTCAGTGTTTTTTTATTCATGAAAGAATGACAAAATGGTACTATTTATCTGTTCATAGTTACATTCTGTGTTGTTGCATTTAGTGCCCATGTTTCTGTTATCACTTACAGCTATAAACAGTCGTTTCTTCACCAGCTTCCTTTCTTTCTCTCTGTAAATGTTAATATGAGAAACAGCATAGCTTGTCATGTTACCAAGGAACTGCAATGCAGAACCGAGAAACTCTTCTGTCCTGAAGATGTCAGAAAGCTTAAAGCTTTATCTCACCCAGGTACAAAGTAGAGCCCTGCACTCCTGCGGGAGTCCCACGGGACCCGCTGCAAAGCAGTGCGGTGCGGGACAAATTTTGAAAGCTCATTGCGGGCAGGACCGGAAGTGCACATATGCAGGTGCGGGCGGGAGCGGGAGTGCACATATGCAGGCGCGGGCGGGAGCGGTGATAAGCTGTAGTCCCGCTAACTAAAAACGTGTTTTAAACAGGTTACACAGTGACGGTAGGCTTGACTCAATGCTATCCCAGAAATCCTTCCTGTAATATGCAAATTTGGCTGTCCAATCAGAGGTGGCCAAATTTGCATATTACAGGAAGGATCTCTGGGATAGCATTGAGTCAAGCCTACCATCACTGTGTAACCTGTCTCTCTGATTAGAGTTATAGACTAACTCAAGCAGTAAATCACTTCACTCATGGTACAAAGCAAGCCCATTCACTGATCAGAGAATTACAATGGTTTCTCATGTGACAAAAATGTGCAATTCATGATTAAATATTTTAATCACTTGACAGCACTAATTATTATTATTATTAGAGACACTACATGCTGAATTCAGAAACAAGGTAAATAATAACGAACGTGCGCTGTAGATATTTATGCTCAAATCCACTCAAAGTAGGGGGCGGGGCACCATCACGCTGTGTCAAGACAAGAACTTTCCTGAGAAATAACGCAAATATTTGCATCATGCGGGATTTGCGGGCGGGAGTGGACTGAAAATCATAATTTTTTGTGGGCGCGAGCGGGAGCGGGACTGCACAATGCGGGCGGGAGCGGGACTGAAAAATCCAACCCGTGCAGACCTCTAGTACAAAGCGCTGACACTGGAGACTCCTTCCATACATGGGAAAAAATGTATCCTTATAGAAAGTTACTAAAAATATCCAGTACTGTGCAAAAGTCTTAGGTACCCTATTTTATTTAAATATTTAAAAAATTCCTTTAGTTCCTGTGAATGAGCTGTTGCTATAGAAACGGTAAATCATCAAATGCTACTACTGTCATAGACGCTTTTATAGAAACTAATTCAGCACCATGTGACCAATCAGACTGAAGAATTCAACACCAGTGTGGTTCCATAGAATTTATTCATAGTTAGTTGTGATCGTAGCACTGAAAAATCCAGTGACTGTTCTTCTTCAACCATGTCTGTGTACAGCAGTGAGATTTAGTGCCTAAATTAACATCCTTCATTCCTATCATGCTAAACAATCTATCACTATTTCACAAAGTGCTCCTGATGAATGTATGAGTAGATAATGAGCAGGTCGAGCTGTTCTGATCGCAACGTGGACTGGTCTAGATCCAGCGTGAACATCACTGAGTTGAGAATACACATCTGGGAATGGACATTGTGACTGCGAGATGTTGGATGGTACGTTATACACTCTGGACCTTCATTATTACTGATACTCTGATAGGATCTGATCTTCATTTGGTCATGATTAGCTTTTTCAATAGATTTGTTTAAGTTTGAAGCAGATATAATTTATATCTAAAAGGAAGAAGAAGAAAAATGAATGAATGAATGAATGAATGAATATTTTTCCAGATTGGTCCATGTTGTTGAAGTTTGGGTATGAATTCAGGGTTCTTGAGCTTTCTTCCTGAAGGAACCATTGAAGGTTCTATGGAGAATCCTACAACAAAGTGGTTTCCAAGTAGAATTTTTTTTTTAAACCAACAACCTTTAACTATCCAATGAACCCCTGAGAAACCATTTTTCTTCATTTTCCCATGTAAGAAGGAAAGAAAACCCCACGTACTGTTAAAAATGTAGAAACCTTAAGAGTTCTTGGTTACTGCTCTGCGCTGAACACTTGCTCCATGCAGCAACCCCACAGTCCTAAAATCAGACTACATGATATTTTTGTCTTTCACAATGGTCACCATGTCAGATTAGTCAATCATAGTGCCGTAAAGTCTTGCTGTGTCTCAGTCAGGAGACTGGCAACACTACAAGTTTGACCCCTACCAATCATCGCTCACGTCCTTGTGTGTTGTCAGGGAGGAAAGTCAAGGAATATGATGTAGGAGCTGTCAAACTAGCCAAGAACACCCCCCCCCCCCCCCCCCCCCAAAAAAAAAAAAAATTCTGACATGCTAGATTTTTCATCAGGGTGTCATTGGGTGCCTCAGGCACCACATCGCTATTCTTTAATTATGTCACACTGCAAGACCCAACGTTCATACTCAGGCCTGATGCTGGAAATTTGTCAGCCATGACATCATCATGTCAAAATCAGGCTGAAGTCATGTTGTCTGATCCTGGCATTAGAGTAGGAGTGTGGTGCAATCTCCATATTGGGTGATTGTTTTCTTCTTAAAATCTAGAACCTGTCATGTAAAATGTATACTAGCCACGTAAAGAAACTGTGCACAAAGAAAATTCATTCAAAATTGGAATACAAAACAGCAAAGCCAAAATGTCATGTACAGTTCATAAGGTGGACTATCAGACCTTAACAAAATGTCAAAAGAACATGAACAAGACCCAAATCAAGTTTATTTTTATAGCACTTTTAACAACAGACATTGTTGCAAAACAGCTTTACAGAATTTGAGTGACTTTAAACATGAGCTAATTTTATCCCTAATCTATCCCCAATGAGCAAGCCTGTGGCGACAGTAGCAAGGAAAAACTCCCTCAGATGACATGAGGAAGAAACCTCGAGAGGAACCAGACTCAAAAGGGAACCCATCCTCATTTGGGTGATAACAGACAATGTGATTATAACATTTTTAACAGTTTTAACATGAGGTCAGTTTCGTTGATGTTATAAACTCTTCATTGATGGAAACTTGAGTGCAAAACTGTTCATGACAACTGCAGTCCTAAAGTTAGCAAGTTAACTGTAGTTGTCAGCCATAAAAGTATTACTGTAAGAGTCCAGAGCGTCTTCCAGGTGTGACTTTCAACTGTCCATATGGGGCCGTCCTCTACAGGAGCAATGCGATGAGACTCCAACCAGATGTAGGGCATCAGGATGGATCAGGCAGGTCCAAGGAGCAGAAGAGTTCAACATCTCAATCTCAGGATTGATATGTAACTCAGAAGGACAGATGGAGGCAAGGAGGGGGAGAGAAAGAGAGAGAAAACACAGGTTGTTAGGTATGCCCAATGTCACCTGATGAGTAGGAACAGTATACATTTTGTGCTGAGTACAAGCAGGGACTCTGGCAAAACTAACTATGACAGCATAACTAAAAGGGGAGAGCCAGAAGGTCACACAGGCATGAGGGAGCCCCGGGACATAAAGCAGCAGCCACTACACCGTCAACAAACTCAAGTGCCGTAAGCAAGCAAGGGGGGGACTGACAGCATCCATACATCCCAGTTTACAAAAACACTCTGTCTGAGGACCCTCCAGATCTACACCTTTCCCTCATAAACACTATTAACAGAAGGCTTGACTAAACAGATATGTTTTCAGCCTAGACTTAAACGCTGAGACTGTGTCTGATTCCCGAACACTACTTGGAAGGCTGTTCCATAACTGTGGGGCTTTGTAAGAAAAGGCTCCGACCCCTGATGTAGTCTTCACTAAACGAGGTACCAGTAGATAGCCTGCACCTTTTGATCTAAGTAGGCGTGGCAGGTCATAAAGGACCTGAAGTTCACTCAGGTACTGTGCTGCGAGACCATTCAGTGCTTTAAAGGTCAATAGTAGCATTTTATAATCAATACAAAATTTGATTGGGAGCCAGTGCAGTGTGGATAAGACAGGGGTGATGGGGTCATATTTTCTAGTTCTAGTAAGGACTCTTGCTGCTGCATTTTGAACTAACTGGAGCTTGTTTATGCACTTCCATCCAAACAGTAAGGCATTACAATAATTCAGCCTAAAGGTAATGAAAGCATGAACTATTTTTCTGCTTCATGTAGTGACATTAAATTTCTTATCTTAGCAATATTTCTGAGATGAAAGAAAGCTATCTGGGTAATGTTATTGATATGAGTTTCAAATGAAAGACTGGGGTCAATAATCACTCCGAGGTCTTTTACTGCTGCACGTGAAGAAACAGAAAGGCCATCCAGAGTTACTGTGTAATCAGAAAACTTACTTCTAGCTGCATGTGGTCCTAGCACAAGTACTTCAGTCTTGTCAGGGTTAAGCAGAAGAAAGTTAAGAAGCATTCAGTGTCTAATGTCCTTCACACATTCCTCAATTCTATTAAGCTGGTGTCTCTCATCTGGTTTTGCAGAAACATATAACTGTGTGTCATCAACATAACAGTGGAAACTAATACCATGCTTACAAATAATATCACCCAGAAGTAGCATATATAAAGAAAAAAGCAGTGGACCTAAGACAGAACCTTGTGGAACACCAAACTTTACCTCAGTATGTCTAGAAAAATCACCATTTACATCAACATACTGATAGCGATCAGTTAAATAAGACTGGAGCCAGGAGAGGGCCGTTCCCTTAACTCCCACAACATTTTCTAGTCTATCCAGAAGAATGGAATGATCAATGATATCAAATGCTGCAGTAAGGTCAAACAACACAAGCAGCGAGACACAGCCCTGATCAGACGCCAACAGTAGGTCATTTACTACTTTAACCAGAGCTGTCTCTGTGCTATGATGAGGTCTAAATCCTGACTGATACATTTCATGGATGTTATTCCTATGTAAATATGAGCATAACTGCTGTGCCACAGCTTTTTCAAGGATCTTGGAGATAAAGGGGAGGTTTGATATTGGCCTATAATTGGACAGCTGACAGGCATCAAGGTCGGGTTTTTTAATCAGGGGTTTGATAACTGCTAGTTTAAAGGATTTGGGTACATAGCCAATCCTAAGAGAAGAATTTATTATTTACAATAAATAATAAATAAATTAAATAATGTGCATGAAATCGCTCGCTTCGCATAGTCAAGCAGACAGAGGTAGGCCATGTGCACATTCACAGGTTTACCTTCTTCTTCTTCTTCTTCTTTTGGGTTTTACAGCAGGACCAGGTGAGGTTCTCTGCCAGATGAACACCAAGGAATTTGGTGCTCTTGATGTTCTCCACGAGTGAACCATTGATGTACAGTGGAAAGTGACCTCTCTGTGAAGAACTCCGTGTTCTTCTAAAGTCAACAACCATCTCTTTTGCTTTTCCATGTTCAGAGACAGGTTGTTGACTCTGCACCAGTCCAATAGCCGTAAAGACGCTGCTGTTTTGTTCGAAGTTGATCTTATTTTTTGGAAGGAATGTATTGGAGTGTAGAGGCTCAGATCTCAGCTCAGGAGTGAGACAGGATGAAACTAAATGCACCCCTGTGCTAGTCATGACCTCCTTATCGCACAGTGTAAAATTGGAGAACATCTGACAATGTTGATATTTTTCACCAAAAAAACACAAAGGCTAAACCCTTACCTTTTTTTTCACCAAAAATGTGATGTTCTCAGATTATCACCAAATTTACACTGTGCATCGGGGAGGCCAAGACTAATCCAGGGGTGCACTTAGTTTCGTCATATCATGCTCCTGAGCTGAGATCTGAGCCTCTCATTTATAATATATTACACTCATAAAATTAGTGAAATTTAGTTCCCTCTGAAATGTGGTCATTGTGATATGTTTATTTCTGTGATATCTCACAAAATATCAGGCCATTCTGTGACTGGGAAGTTATTTAATTTGCAACCCCGATTCCAAAAAAGTTGGGACAAAGTACAAATTGTAAATAAAAACGGAATGCAGTGATGTGGAAGTTTCAAAATTCCATATTTTATTCAGAATAGAACATAGATGACATATCAAATGTTTAACCGTTTGGTGACTGACCCCTTGAAAATTGTTCCTCCAGGAACCATGACGTTTCAGTTGTCAAGACAACGGAAAAACTAAAATACAAATACAAGAGCATTTTGTTTTGTGCACAAGAGCATTGTGACGTATCTTTCTGTTTTTGTATTTTAGTTTTTCCATTGTCTTGACAACTGAAACGTCATCGTTCCTGGAGGAACCATTTTCAAGGGGTCAGTCACCAAAGGGTTAAACTGAGAAAATGTATCATTTAAAGAGAAAAATTAGGTGATTTTAAATTTCATGACAACAACACCTCTCAAAAAAGTTGGGACAAGGCCATGTTTACCACTGTGAGACATCCCCTTTTCTCTTTACAACAGTCTGTAAACGTCTGGGGACTGAGGAGACAAGTTGCTCAAGTTTAGGGATAGGAATGTTAACCCATTCTTGTCTAATGTAGGATTCTCAACTGTCTTAGGTCTTTTTTATCTTCCATTTTATGATGCGCCAAATGTTTTCTGTGGGTGAAAGATCTGGACTGCAGGGTGGCCAGTTCAGTACCTGGACCCTTCTTCTACACAGCCATGATGCTGTAATTGATGCAGTATGTGGTTTGGCATTGTCATGTTGGAAAATGCAAGGTCTTCCCTGAAAGAGACGTCGTCTGGATGGGAGCATATGTTGCTCTAGAACCTGGATATACCTTTCAGCATTGATGGTGTCTTTCCAGATGTGTAAGCTGCCCATGCCACACGCACTAATGCAACCCCATACCATCAGAGACGCAGGCTTCTGAACTGAGCACTGATAACAACTTGGGTCGTCCTTCTCCTCTTTAGTCCGAATGACACGGCGTCCCTGATTTCCATAAAGAACTTCACATTTTGATTCGTCTGACCACAGAACAGTTTTCCACTTTGCCACAGTCCATTTTAAATGAACCTTGGCCCAGAGAAGACGTCTGCGCTTCTGGATCATGTTTAGATACGGCTTCTTCTTTGAACTATAGAGTTTTAGCTGGCAACGGCAGATGGCACGGTGAATTGTGTTCACAGATAATGTTCTCTGGAAATATTCCTGAGCCCATTTTGTGATCTCCAATACAGAAGCATGCCTGTATGTGATGCAGTGCCGTCTAAGGGCCCGAAGATCACGGGCACCCGGTATGGTTTTCCGGCCTTGACCCTTACGCACAGAGATTCTTCCAGATTCTCTGAATCTTTTGATGATATTATGCACTGTAGATGATGATATGTTCAAACTCTTTGCAATTTTACACTGTCAAACTCCTTTCTGATATTGCTCCACTATTTGTCGGCGCAGAATTAGGGGGATTGGTGATCCTCTTCCCATCTTTACTTCTGAGAGCCGCTGCCACTCCAAGATGCTCTTTTTATACCCAGTCATGTTAATGACCTATTGCCAATTGACCTAATGAGTTGCAATTTGGTCCTCCAGCTGTTCCTTTTTTGTACCTTTAACTTTTCCAGCCTCTTATTGCCCCGTCCCAACTTTTTTGAGATGTGTTGCTGTCATGAAATTTCAAATGAGCCAATATTTGGCATGAAATTTCAAAATGTCTCACTTTCGACATTTGATATGTTGTCTATGTTCTATTGTGAATACAATATCAGTTTTTGAGATTTGTAAATTATTGCATTCCGTTTTTATTTACAATTTGTACTTTGTCCCAACTTTTTTGGAATCGGGGTTGTAATTAAAGCAATAATATAATACACATGAAATCACTCGCTTTGCGCAGTCAGGCAGACAGAGGAAGTCCGTGTGCGCATGCGCGCTTACTTCTTCTTCTTCTTTTGGGTTTCACAGCAGGACCAGGTGAGGTTCTCTGCCAGATGAACACCAAGGAACTTGCTGCTCTCGAAGTTCTCCACGAGTGAGCCATCGATGTACAGTGGAGAGTGACCACTCTGTGAAGAACTCTGTGTTCTTCTGAATTCAACAACCATCTCTTTTGTTTTATCCATGTTCAGAGACAGGTTGTTGACTCTGCACCAGTCCGATAGCCATTGCACCTCCGCTCTGTATGCTGACTCATCGTTCTAACTGATGAGAACCACCATGGTTGTGTAGCTCAACTGTTTTTAGAATTTTAAGAATTAGGCAGGAAGCAGTATGAGTATAATTTCATTATGTTTTCCCAACTAAGAAGGGGAAATTTGTTAAGAATAATCCAGTGATATGGTGGTGTCGTGGTTAGCACTCTTGCCTCACATCAAGAAGGTCTTGGGATCGAGCCCAGTGGCTGAGAAGGCCCTTTTTGTGTTGAGTTTGCATGTTCTCTGTGTGGGTTTCCTCTAGGTGCTCCAGTTTCCCCCACAGTCCAAAGACATGCAGGTTCGGCTAATTGGTAGCTCTAAATTGACCGTGAGTGTGAATGGCTGTTTGTCTCTATGTTTCAGCCCTGCGATGATCTGGCGACTTGTCTCTGGTGTACCCTTCCTTTCTTCCATCGTCAGCTGGGATAGGCTCCAGCTTGCCTGCGACCCTGTACAGGATAAGTGGCTCCAGATGATGGATGGATTTCAGTGATGATAAGACTTGGGTTTTCTGTCTAACACCTTGAGTGCTTGCTTGTACAATGAAAGAATGGGCTCCAGTGTTGAATTTTTTACCGGGTCCAGCTCCTTATATGGTATGTTACATGGGGAATGATTATAGTATTCATTTCATGTATAATTTCGCGACAGGTGTTGTCAAACAGTTTCTTTGATATCTAAAAGTTGCCAGATTATGTTTAGTGATTTGCATGACCGTTTTCACTTGCATTTTGAAGGATAAAGTAGAATCAAGTACAATACCTAGATATTTAAGTTGTGATACTGTTTGAATGACCTCCCCAGACACATAGACATTTAACAAAGGGTTCTTTGGTTGTTCCTCCAATAAAGCCCTCAAAAGTACTTTGTAGAAACTTACAACAAAGTGTTTTTTCTCGGAGAAAGAGTTCCAAGTTGATCCTATTTTTTGGAAGGAATGTACTGGAGTGTAGAGGCTCAGATCTCAGCTCAGGAGTGAGACAGGATGAAACTAAATGCACCCCTGTGCTAGTCATGACCTCCTTATCGCACAGTGTAAAATTGGAGAACATCTGACAACGTTGATTTTTTCACCAAAAAAACACAAAGGCTAACCCCTTACCTTTTTTTTCGCCAAAAATGTGATGTTCTCAGATTATCACCGAATTCACACTGTGCATCGGGGAGGCCAAGACTAATCCAGGGGTGCACTTAGTTTCGTCATATCATGCTCCTGAGCTGAGATCTGAGCCTCTCATTTATAATATATTACACTCCATAAAATATACAGGCTCCTTTTTTTTGGAAGCTCAGAACCCTTAATTCATTATCCAATTAAACTTTTCTGAGCCTCTCATTGATAATATAATATTACACTCATAAAATCAGTGAAATTTAGTTCGCTCTGAAATGTGGTCATTGTGATATGTTTATTTCTGTAATATCTCACAAAATATCAGGCCATTCTGTGGCTGGGAAGTTATTTAATTTGAGGGGATTAAAGCAAATAATGTGCATGAAATCGCTCGCTTGGCGCAGTCAAGCAGACAGAGGAAGTCCGTGTGCGCATGCGCAGGTTTACCTTCTTCTTCTTTTGGGTTTTACGGCAGCTGGCATCCACAGTGTCGCATTACTGCCATCTACAGGTTTACCTTTGAGCGTGCACTGACAGTTCCATCATTCTGTCGCTAAACGAACAGCTGATCACACCGAGGTGCTCGCCGAGCGCCGATATTTATTAGTTTGGTCCTGCGTTTCCTTTCCTTCGCATATAACATAATGTCTTTTCTTCTCGATTTCCGTTACTGTAGTCGGTCTTCCATTTTTCTCTCCTGTTTCAAATTTGTATCCCACAATGCCTTGTGTGAACGGGGAAAGCCCACCACGTGATGCGTGACTTGAATATCTTGAATTGGCTCATGGGAACAGGAAAAAATAGCTGCGAATTTAGAGCCACATGGCCTTAAATTCATTAATTGTTCTATTAGAAAAAATAAAATAAAATTGGAAGTCTGTGAGTCGAATTCAGTAGCTTTCGGTCCACTAAACAAAAATAATTGGGCGTCAGGGACGATTCTTTTTATGACCTACACTTGAAAATTCTGAAAGGCAGTCGACCTTTAAAATTAAAGAATCTCTTTTCTTTTTCCGTGTATGTATTAGCTGGGTAAGAGTGTCGGAGAAAGTCCAAATGACTGGAAATTATTTTATTTTTCATTCCTAGAACCTCGGTGCACTCAACACATCTTGAAAAGTTCCTTTAGGGAGAATTCAAAGGTTCTATGTTGAACCCAACCTTTCCTACCAGAACGCATTCCAAGATTGTGTAATTTAGACGTGTGGTTTGTGCTCTGCTAACAGATTCCTTATGCAAAATGTTGGATACACTTACTTGTATATGTATTTTATGCAAGTTTAGCCTCTAATATCCTCATTTCACCAGGCTTATGTTATCGTTTTCTTTTTCCATCCAGGGTCATGTACAGAAAGAAAGAAATTACAGAAAGACAGACAGATAGTCGAGAGTTTCTTTAGCGTTAACCAGTGTTTTATTATGCACAATACATGACAGAGAAATAAACCATTTACGCATTTCATTCTTTTACTCGATCGACCAAAAACAGACATCAGGGAACTTTTGCCAATGACCCAGAGCACCGTATAGGTATGAGCTGTAAAAAAAAACAAAAAAAAAAAAAACAAGCTCGGAATGCTTGGATTTTTTGGAGAAGGTAAAGAAGTGTTTAATGTGCCCCTTGAAATAAATGTTAGAGGATTGATCATGTACACGAGAGAGCAGAGAAGTAGGATACAGATCTGAGCAATGACCACAGAGACGCAATGGACACAGTTGTTATGTCATGTTATAAACTTTAGTGAGTAGGTTTGTTTTCCCCTCACACTTGAGCTGAGGCTTGCAGCACAGACAGACACACACACACACACACAAGCTTTTGTCGAAACATGTACACGTCACTATTTACACCATTTTCAGATAATCTTGCCAAAACCAAGGACCTGGAGTTGTCGCTCACCTGCCAGGATTTCGCTAGTTTGTATTTTAATCATGCAAACGTCTCTAATGGAGGTTTAAAAATCATCGCCGAGCGGGTAAAATAAATAAACCCTAAAAACGTCGACTTTGAAGACCATGGAGTCGCATCAGGACCTGCAGAGAAACTGTGACTCATGCAGGAAAGACAGCTGTCAGACTTGAGCTCTAGTGCGTAATTATGTGCGTACACATTTGTGTGTGTGTGCGCGCGTGTATGCGTGTGTGTACACATTTTGACACCTGGACAAACATGGCATCGGACTAGAAGGAGCAACGCAGCCATTCATCCCACCTGTGCTGCCCTCTCGGGCCTCTTACACCTGGTACTGCCAGTGTTTACTCTCTCTCACACTGAGTTTTACAAGGATCCAGACCTTCTTTTTCAATTTTGATAGAAATTGTATGACATTTTAATGCGTTTTAGGATTCGAGACTTAAAGGAACAGTAATGTTTCACTTTCTAATTGCAGGTTGCGTGGTTTTACATTTCCATTTTCTCATTTGGCACATGCGTTTCATCCAAAACGCCAGAAATCTGTCTGACCTTAAAGCCTTTTACGCAAAAGGTTTCATCTGGTGTGAACTTTCTCCTTTTTTCCCCCCAAAACTGAACTCACTAGCCAATATTCCATTGCATCTTTAACAAAAATGGAAATCTGACAAATTATTATATATATATATATATATATATATATATATATATACATATTTATATATATTTTCTCTCTCTAGAAAAAATACAATAAATGTAATACAGCAAACTGTAACTAAACATATAAGACACTGAAAGCAAAAGTTTGATCAATCAGAATGTCCTAGAGGTTTTATTAATATACTGTGTGTGTATATAGAGAGAAATCTGAATCTATTCGTGAGAGCTTGTACCTAATAAATTGGCAACTGTACTATCTGCTAACTATGAACTGCTAAGGAGGCTTGTAAGGATCGCCTTGACGCTGTTGCGAATTAATTTTTACTCACTTATTTCATACACGCGTACGAACCAAATAAATTCGCGACAGTGAACGTAAGAAAGACTTTGCAAATTTTTTGTTTTTGTTCCTTTCTCTTTGCATTGTGAGCTTCAGAAAATAAAACAACATACGAGAGAAATCAGAGCCCTCCAAACGAACATGTCCTTTTTTCATCTTTTACGTTTATAAGACAAATGTAAAAATAACTTACATGAACATTAAAAATATAACTTAAAAAAAAGTATAACACTCTCAATAAATAGTTCTACTATGTACACCGTAACATATCGCCGAGAGACACAAATCACGAAGGTACCAAATAAAACAAACAAACAAACAAACAAAAAAAACCACATAGAAGCAGCAAACACTACAGGCATGAGGTACAGACAGAGATCCCGTGGTGTGTACAGCAGAGTCGAGCATCCCGTCGGAAACATCAACATATATGGCTTTAGAGACTGCGTCCTTTTTTTTTTTCTTTTTTGAGGGGGTGGGGAGAAGCAAAGCGTAAAGCGACAACACAGTTTGGATTTTGGTCTTGTTGTGGAAAAACACCCTTGAGGAGGCAGGAAACCGGTCGATGGCACCTCCTAAGCGGTAGACGAGAACACGTGGAAGGACGAAGCTTTGGCTCTCCCAGCTGTCAACCTGAAGTCCTGTTCGTGGAAAATTGGCGTTGTGTAATGATTGCTGATGAGTCACGCTTTTGAAGCAATAAAAATGGTCCATACAGAGTACAATAACATATCACTGTAATAATAACATAATAAATCCTCTTTCAGGACTATAGAACAAACCAAAATCTCTAGAATATTTCTTGTCCGCTCTTGGTATAATATAATATAATATATTTTCAATAAACTGGCTTTTCTTCAGTGAGATATTTCCATTTTTTTTTTCTTTTTTTTGGTGCTTTTTTTCTTTGTAGATCCTTCATTACAAAAAAAATCCTTCAATATTCCACAAGTCTTTGTCATAGCATCAAACACTTTTCAAAAAAAAAAAAAGAAAAAATAAGCATTTACAACAAATACGATACAATGTTTTACGATGCAAATCCTTCGTTGAACAATACGTATGGATATTAAAGCCAGTTTCGCAGTTCCAGACGAGGCACATGAATCTAATATACAATGAGTTTTGTCCCGTTCAACAGCTAAAATCAGGTGAGACACAATAACCACAAAGAGAGGAATATCACAATACCATATTTGATACCATTATTTGTTTGTTTGTTTTAAATTCAACGTTTTACAATAGCAGCGTTTTTATTTTCTAAAAGTTTGGAGTCTTTCCCTTTAATGGCTACTCAAAAGTGCAGTATCTGAGGTCATTAATACAAATACTGATTACTGATACATAAACTGATTTTTTTTCTGTTCTTTTCTCTCTTTTTTTAAGAAATATAAATGAAGGAAAACTGACTTTTTTTTTCCCAGACTAATAGAAGCGCTACGAAAAACAATCATTGTCTTGATAAGCCTCTATGAAGTATTTACAATGACATTCACCTCGAACGACTTCCTTGGTTTGCTATGCCTAATGAATCTGTGCCGCTTTCATCTACGTATTTCCTGAAGTTCTCAATTTAGAGCCATAATGCAGGTTCCATTGGCGGAAATACAGTACAGTGCTTTAGGAATCTGGATTTTAAATGCAGGGCGAGGAAACAGGAAGCCGAATGCCAGTTTCAGTGCTTACAAGTCAAATGTTTTCGAACACCGATATGAAATTGTACTGATCTGAACATAGATACGTGCTAATTTGGGGTACTGATATGGACCAGCAGCTGGAAAAGTGTCCAGATGTGGGTTCATCACCTCATAAAAACAAAACTACCAAAGTTTAAAAACGAAGTTATACGGTACCTCTGTGCAAGTATGGATTGAGCATCCAATGGCCAAAAATGATCATTGCTTCAATATTAAGTTCAAGAAATGGTATAGTCACTAACATGCTAAGGCTTTGATCTAAGATCATTAAAAAGATCACCTGTTTGAATCCCGACGACGCAAACCCCGGTAGATGGGACGGTGTTATTCCCCCCCGGAAATCAATCAGAGCAATGGTGACTAACCATGCTCATAGTCAGCTCATGTATGCGGAAGAGGGTAGATGGCACTTTGCTCCAAGCAGCTATCCTTTCCTAAACTTTCACCCAACAGATCACAATCAATTCCAGCAGACATTATTTTTTGGCTGACTTGTTTATAAGGTTTGGCTTAAACCCATTTAATTTGAAGGACCAGTCAAACTGGCTAAGAACTATAACAACTCTGTAATAAATATAATAACTTTAATAAGGGCAGGATGCTAGCTCTTGGCTATAGCATTGACCCCTATTTGAGAATTGCTGGTGTAGGAAATTTGGCACTACTACACTGTGGACACAATGTCAATCTTTGACAGACAGTTAAAGAGAAAGAGATCAAAGTTTAACGATTTCAGATTTTGGATAAGCGCTGGTGATAAGGCTAAACATGCTAACCCTGTCTTTACATTCAAAATGTATGCAGGTTATAACCGTAATTCTTGAGGTCATAAATAGATAATTTAATAGATTGAATGAGGACTTTTGGATATGTCTGGCATCTTGAGGTAACTGTTAAGGCAGTCAAAACTCCAGCTCCAGAAAATATAAGATTGCCCATGATGGCGAAGTAGCAGCAGGAGTAGCAGCAACATAAACTGAAGCCATGCTAACATGGCGAGTTCACTTTCATGTTGGTTTGGGTTGATGTCAAAAAAACTGCCATCTTTGATGCTAAGACCTGCTAAGTATTAGTAGGGTGGAATAGTAGCGTTAGCATACAACTTTGCATAGACCCTGGCTGTTTAGTGTTTACCAGTTTGGAATTTGATAGAAGTTGATTATTTTTTTATTTTTTTGCTAACTACCAAAATTTCCAAAACTACCCGCAAATTTTAGGTCCTTTGTATTTTGTACATTTTGGTACTTCTGAATCAGGGCTAGACTCTCAAATGGCCCATGGAAACACACCTCAAGCCTTGCAATCCTTGGTAACCCCCAACCCTTCCCCCCACCCCCATGCTTTTTTAAAATCTATTTTTATTTATTTATTTATTTTTACATCTGTGGTTTGCTGATGCAGGACGTATTTCCAGCAAGAGTGGACACCCATTACTCTTGGACATCCCCTTTGCAACCTTGCATCAAAACAAAGAGGCTTTTAAACATAAAAATCAGCCCTTGTGGTGTCAAGACTGCAAATTTTTCCAGGAATGTTTCCTTTCACTCTGAGTTTATCGCCAACCTCAAACCAAACTTCAGCAAAATACTTCTATAAATAACACTGAAAGCTGGCACAGATAGGCATGCTAACCAGAATCTATCATCTCTTTTCTAGTTTGATGAGAGAAAAACATTCCTTCTTTACTACACATGGGTCTATTCTCATACCCACACCTGTCTTCGTTTTTTCTATCCTTCGTTTTTTTGTTTTTTGTTTTCCTTCCCAATGAGCTGGAGATGGGTAGACCTTCCAAGACGTGACAGACGATAGCAGGGAGACACGTTAACATGGAGGAGTGAGACAGGACAGGAGAGGTACACTTGTGAAGCAGCATATCTGGAAGAATATCTTGCTTGAACCCAGTCTATAGCTGGGCTTTCCATTGGCTGCACTCTTTCTCTCAGCCCAGAGAGTATACATGCTCGTCTTTCTTGTTTTCTGGTGCTTTGGGGTCCCGGCAGGCGCAATCAGTCTGCGGATCGCACGATGATGGAAAGTAGATCACCTGGAAGTAGAGAACGATGATGATGATATATGAATATGTCATAGATTAGCATTGATAAATGCAACAATGCTGTCTTCTTAGGCTACATCCACACGACAACGGCAACGAGATTTTTTTTTTTTAAATATCGCGTCCACATGGGCAACGGCTCAATAATAATAATAAATAATAAGTTAAATTTATATAGCGCCTTTCAAGAAACCCAAGGACACTTTACAATAGTAGACAAAGAAAGAAAAAATAAATAAATAAAAAATATAATAAGAAAGAAAAAAAATAAATAAAAAGTAAAAAGTCCACCAAGTAGGGGTCAGGATGTAATTCCTGTGGTGTAGCAGCCACAGTCCCACCAAAAGGCGCACGAAAACAAGTCCCACACCTCCAGCACCGCCGCCGCGACGCCATCAGCAACATCGCTCAGAACATCACGCCATGGATCCACAAAGCGAGCAGAGAAGCTCCGCCACGCAAAGCGCTGGTGTGTCCCAAACCGCCTGCACAGCCGCCGCGACACCACCAAGCAACATCGCTCGGAACATCACGCCAAGCGTTAAAGCGCAGAGCACTGGACAACCACGATGTAAAATGAGCAACGAGCTCACTGCAGTCCACAGCTGGGAGCACAGGCATCACCCACGGCGAACCAAGGCCTGGAGGGAACCGACCCCCAAAACTAGGTCCGGAGCTACACCACCACCGGTGGAGAAAACACTCAAACAAACATCAAACTACACAAACACACAGAAAAAAAAATAGAAAAAGAAATAAAATAAAACAAAAAAGCTCCAGTAAAATATCAGGTACATATGGCAACGCAACGCTTGCTGAAAACGATGCAATACGCATGCCACACCTCTACATGCGCTGTAAGACGGTCCCATCGGAGACACCAGAACAATAGAAGAAGTAGACGCATGCGCATAAACCCCTTCTTCTGTAGCATCAGCCACATAAAGTTTTGATTATTAATCAGTAGTGTAAAACGAAAGAAGCGGAAAGAGGAATGAATGGGGGTAGATGGAAGCCGGTACGCCAACATTCTGATATCCTCCAGAATTCTTTAATGGTCCGGAATAAATTGAATGCTACACGTTGATGGATTACTTTGTTCTTCTACACCCTTTTTGAGGAATGTATTGTCGGACTTAAACCAACATCTGAAGAGGTGAGATCGCTCCTTTTTTTTTCCTATTTTTGCTGGCGGGATTGTTTTTGTTTTTGGAAAGCGCACGGGCGGTGCGCAGTTTGGTACTGCTTCCGCAGTGTTTGGACTAAAGACTCTGCCCTAAGGGCTATTCTCTCTCTCTCTCTCTCTCTCTCTCTCTCACTTTGCACCATTACACAATAAATATTCACAGTGAAAATATTTTGTAAGCGCGTTTCATGAACCAAGTTATAGGATTTGTTGACAACTCGCATCGAGTTGGTTACACTTCTACCCGGCGTGAAGCACTGACAGTCATGTGGTTGTGATGTCATCGTAAACAAATCCGTTCTACTCATCCAGACGACTTTGCAACGGCGCCGTTGACAGATTTTTTTCACTCTGGAACCCGTTCTCAAAAGATTTCGTTTTGGGGCACCCAAAACGCCGGTGCCGTGTGGACGCCAGGCCGAAACGATAAACAATTTTATCAGATTCACCTGAATCCGTTGCCGTGTGGACAGGGCCTTAGTATAGTACTTTATTAGGTAAAGCAACCATTTAGGTCATTTTATGGTCATGAAATGTATAATTTTTCATTACCCCTATACCCAATCCATCAATGGTAAAGGACTAACATTAACCATGGTTGGATGAATGGAGGATGATTAGCACAGCAAAGGCTCAGCAAATTAACCATGATCCCACAAGCTATCACTACTTTTACCACCAAGCAAGCCATGACATACCCAAGTACCTATCCAAGCCAAACTGGACATGTGGGTAAAGGTAAAAATTCTTCTTTTTCGTCCCATAGCCGACAAGGCCCATAGGGACACCACTGATGACATTTTAACAGTCGGTCATTGGTGTGTCTAGGGCATTTAAATTTGACAGAGCCCATCCCTCTCCAAGCTTGATCAATGGACAATTTAGAGTAGCCTGTTAACCTAACTGCATGTCTTTGGACCATGGGGGAAACTGGAGCACCTAGAAGAAACCCACGCAGACATGGGGAGAACATGCAAACTCTGGACAGAAAGGCCCCTGTTGGCTGCTGGGTTTGAACCCAGAACCTTCTTGTCTTCTTGCTGTGAGGCGACAATGCTAACCACTACACCATGTGTCAATAAAATTAACTCGCTGAATCTCATCCTGTGGTTTCATTTGAAAATCTGTTTTTAATTTAAGTACAATTTTATTACATGGACCAATCAGTAGTCAAAACTTTCAGAGAAACTCCTCCTACTTTCTCAAGTGGCAAGAAAATAGATAGTCCTGAGTTTGAATTTGCAGTTATGTCGTTCGGTGGGAAATCATGATTAAAGTACACCTACTAAGTGGAACAACATGGTAGGTGTCTCCTAAAGTGTTCAAGTGTTCATTGTTTTCACCAGTATCCTGGTTCAGAATGACACTTGATCATTGATAGGGACTTACTTCATCGTACTATGACTGGCCACATTATTGCTGGACAAATTGTTGATGATTCTGTACCATCTAGTGAAGATTAAGCTTAATCTTTTTGTAATGTCAGCTTAGTTTGCAGCTCAGCTTGGACAAATGGCAAACATCTATCTGAGATGTCATTAACTCTCTGAGCTATCTACTGCTGCAAGACTAGGGTGGGTCAATGCTTCGAAAACCTGATGTGCATCTGAATGTCATTCGCCCATACCCGGTGGGACTTGACACCATGCTTTAATGTTGGTAGTGCGTCACTGACACCAGCTGTTGTGATGCTGAATCCCTGAGGGAAAGGCCTCAGCTGCTTTTTGACCTCATCACTTAAAACAAGGACCACATGTGCAACACACGCTTGTACATCCATAACACAGTTGTGGCTGCTGGGTGAGTGCGTGGAGCCTATGGAGAGTATTGATCCAATTTCCACCTTAGCAGAATTCTCAAAATCAGATGGCTCTGACAGTAGACAAGTTTTATTAATATGCTCATTCTAATTCATTAACTTTTCAATAATAAGAGCTTTTACACAGGGACTGTCTGTTGGATGCTTCACATTAATCTATGGCTAATTATAATAATAATAATTAAAAAAAAACTGTTGAGAAACTTGCTTTAAAACTTAACTTCAGAAACTTAAGTTATTAAAGCCAAAGCATTCAGTTACTCTTTCAACCAGCACTGTGAATGTTTAATGGGTGTGTTCAATAAAGACTTGAAAAATTATAATTGTTTATGTGCTATTAGATAAAACTGACCATTGCTGTAGTTTTGAAAGTGAAATGTTGTCCCTATTCTTGCCTGATATAGGATTTCTTCTGCTCAAATGTTTGGGGTCTCTTTTGTCACATTTTGCGTTTCATAATGCAAATGTTTTCAATGGGAGACAGGTCTGGACTGTAGGCAGGCCAGTTTAGCACCTAGACTCTTTTACTACAGAACCATGCAGTTGTAATATGTGCAGAATGTGATTTGGCATTGTCTTGCTGAAATAAGAAAGGCCTTCCCTGAAAAAGATGTCACCTGGATGTCAGCGTGTTGCTCCAAAACCTGAATATAGCATTTATTAATGGTACCTTCCTAGGTGTGCAAGCTGCCCATGTCATGTGCACCAATGCCCCCCATACCATCACAGATGCTGGCTTTTGAACTGTGCACTGATAACAAGCCGGATGGTCCCTCTCCTCTTTAGCCTGGAGGATGTGGTGTCCATGATTTCCAAAAAGAATTTAAAAATTCGTCAGACCACAGGACAGTTTTCCACTTCGCCTCAGTCCATCGTAAAAGAGCTTGGGCCCAGAGAAGGCGGCGGTTTTTCTGGATATTGTTTATATCTGGTTTTAACTTGCATTTTTTTGATGCAGTGACAGACCATGTTCAGAGATGATGGTTTTCGGAAGTGTTCCTGAGCCCATGCAGTGATTTCCACTACAGAATCATGTCTGTCTTTAATGCAGTGTCCGTAAGATTTTCAGTCTTGTTCCTTGTGTACAGAGATGTCTCCAGATTCCTTAATCTTTTGATGATATTTGGTACTGTAAAATGACGTGATCCCGAAATTCTGTGCAATTTTACACTGAGAAACGTTATTCTTAAATTGTTGCACTGTTTGCCCATGCAGTCTTTCACAGAGTGGCGAACCCTGCCCCATCTTTCCTTCTGAGAGACTCCGCCTCTGTGGGATCTTCCTTTTATACCCAATCATGTTACTGGCCTGTTGCCAATTAATCTAATTAGTTTTTTTAAGCATTACACAGCTTTTCCAGTCTTTTGTTGCCCCGTCTTAACTTATTTTTTAATATGTTGCTGGCATGAAATTCCAAATGACCATATATTGTTCAAAAAACAATAAAATTTCTCAGTTTCAACATCTGATAGGTTGTCTTTGTATTATTTCTGATGAAATATCATCAGGGTTTCCATGAGGTACAAGTCATCACATTCTGTTTTATTTACAGTTTGCAAAGCGTCCCAACTTTTTTGGAAAAGGGATTGTAGATCCAGGCAGAGATCAAGCAATGCTTGATTAATAAGAGTTAAAATCTGAGTCAAAGCTGAGGAAAAGGGTGCTGGACTGCTCCAACAAGAGCAGTTTTCAAAAGCAGGCAAGATATGGACAGGGGTTCAGAAAGGGAGAGTTATTCCAGGAGGAATGGTGTTTGTCACTACCCAAGAGAACCATGTTCGGGAGGAGGAGGCTTCCCAGAATTAACTTGCGAAAGCTTTACGAGCAAGAACTGCAGACGTATCTAAGCCAGCTGCCAATCATCTGAGTGGCATTTCCTCTGTCTAAGTGTCTTCTCTTATGTATTCTTTTACATAACCCAATGCAGTTTATTTCCACTCTATGAATTTTTCTCACTTCTCACTCAAATGTCATTTCATTTCAGATCAGTCTTTAGGAATTGGTTGAAAATATGAATAAATTCATCTTGACTCACTTTCACTAACTGTACTTGGCCTGCAGCATTTCCAATTCTTTTTTTCCCCCCAGGTCTTGGTAAGCTCCCTTAAAACCCTGCCTCTTTATATCTCCTTCATTGTGTGATTGTGGGTGGCAAATTTGACATGGTTTCTCTGACCTTGACCTCAGGGTGGAAAGCCAGCTGCCACATCTGGCCTTGAGCAGGAGCATGTAGAGGGGTCCTGGGAATGCCTTGTGGAATTCCATATCCACCACTCTTTCAAACAACTTTCAAACAAATTAACATCAACAGAGTGCAAGTCTCCTTCACTGAGAAGCACTGAACAATTTTCTTCAAGAGAGAACTGAGATTTATTGCATTCCAATAGAAAGCCAAAGGTAACATGGGTGACTTTTGCAAAATCCTTTGATAAATGCTGTACTGTACCTTCAGAAGAACCTTATTTTGAACAAATTTGAGGGGTACCAGTACCATACTACAGTTCTGCCTGATAAGGTTTTGGACCAAGCAATTGCTCCTACCAGTACAGATGGAATCAAATTGCTTGTCTGATAGCTATCTAACAGTCATATTCGTGTTTATAGATTCCCAGAATTCAAACAAAGTTCAAATAAATAAGGTAATGTCTAGCTAGGATTATTTCCGAGCTACTCAAGTTTATTTGCCAAGATTCTTTTTAAAGTGCTATGCAAGGGCAATTGTCATGGTCCAAATGGTCTAAAGATGCATATCAAAGATTTAAATAAAAATGGAAATGGCCTGAGTGCTCCAGGGTTTGACTCTGACCTAGGATTACTCTCTGTATAGAGTTCTCATGTTGGTTTCTTCCTGGTTCTCTGGTTTCCTCCCACTATCCAAAAATATGCTGGTATGTGCCTCTAAATTGGCAACTCTAAGCCCTAGGTGTAAATGTGTGTGCATAGATTGTGACTGGTGTTCTATCAAAGGTGTATTCCCACTTTGCATCCCACCAGAAGATGAATAAATAAAGGGCCAATGAAGTGCATGCTAGAAAATCAGTCAGAATAAAATTCAGGGCCCTCCATGATTATTGCCCCCCTTGTAAAGATCAGTAAAATGGTTTTTTAAAAAAATCCACCTTTTGGTGAAGTTGCTTCATCTCACAATGAAAGAAATGAGAAAAGTCCAACCTTTAATCGAACTAAACTTATTCAGAGAAAAGCAAATCCCTCAATCAAGAAATAATTATTTTCAACGAAAACACATGCCACTATTATTGGCACCCCTGAAAATGATGGTGAACACAATGTACCGGTAACTGAAGCATGTTTCCCATTTAAATTGTACATTTTTTGAGTTGATTGGAGTCTTTATGAACTTTCAAGCTGTAATCTATAACTTTCTGATTAACTGGGGAACAAATATGAGGTGACACAAAGGTCAAATTCCCTCAACGTCAATATGGGAAAGAGAGCACACAAACCAAATGAGGGAAAAGTGTGTTGACCTTCATAAGTCAGGGAATGGTTATAAAAAATAGCTCCTCGCCTGAAAATGTCCATTTCCAGTGTCCTGTGAGGGCAAAAATAAAAAAGTGGACACCAACTGAAACTGTTACACACTCGCCTGGAAGAGGAGCCAAGTTTATTTTGTCCCCATGTACAGTGAGGAGGAGGGTAAAAGAGGCAAAAAAAAATCCTGAAGGCTCACTGTTGGTGAATTCCAAGAAAAAGTTAAATCTTGGGGTTTCCAAGTCTCCAAAACCACCATCAGACTCCACCTCCATGCCAACAGATTATTTGGAAGGTTCCAGCAAAAAGCCTCTTCTGTCAGTTAACCACAAACATAAGTACCTGAAGTTTGTGAAACGCTACTACAACTTTGGAACCATGTTCTATGGTCTGATGGAACAAAAAATGGAACTTTTTGGCAATAAACACTCATGGTGGGTTTGGTGTAAAAAGAAGGCTGGGTATAATGAAAAGAACCCGATCCCAACTGTAAAATATGGAAGTTCTGGAGCTGTTTTTCCTTCAAAACCCTAGAAACCTTGGTAGGGTCCATTGCATCATGGACTCTATGAAACACCCGGACATTTTAAGTCAGAATCTGGCTGCCTACCAGGAAACTAAAACTGGGTTGTCATTGGATCTTCCAGCAGGACAATGATCCGATGTCCAAATCAACACAAAAATGGTTCACTGAGCACAGAATCAAGCCTCTGCCCTGAACATCTCAGTCCCCTGAGCTGAACCCCAGTGAAAACCCGAAGAGGAGAGAGCACAAGAGAGGGTCGAGGACCCTGGATGATCTGGAGAGACTGGGTAAAGAGGAACGGGCTCAGATGCCCTGCTCTGTATCTCCAACCTTATAAAATGTTATAGGAGAAACTCAGTGCTGTTTTACTGGCAAAGGAGGCTGTACAAAGTATTAAATGCAGAGTACCGATAATATTAGCATGTGTTTTTGATGAAAATAATTAGTTCTTGATGAGGGATTTGTTTTTCTCTGAATAAATTTATTCCAATTAAATGTTGGATTTTTCTTATTTTTTTCCAGTGAAAGATGATGTGACTTCACCAAAAGCTGGATCTTTTTTCTAACCCTTTTTAATAATCTTTACATGGGGGGCCAATAATTGTGGATGGCACTGTATTTGTTAATAGATTTCACTTTTTGCGTTGACTATACATTATTTGTAAAAAATAAATAAAATAAATAAATAAATTACAAAGTAACTGTAATCTATTGGTATTCCCCATATTGGTGACCCCCCACATAAATAACTATTACCCTGGAATCAAGATGCTCTGTAATGTTGCATAACATCTGGAGAACAAAAAACAAAAACAATTTAAAAAAAAAAGAACTGCCTCAAGCACAAGCTCTCACACCAGATTTGCCAGGGTGCAAAAATGCACAAAGTTCAGGTGTGTGAAAAGCAGCTCATTTGGGACCTGCCACTTCCAAAAAGGAATTCCTTCTACGGGGATCTTGAAGGGGTGGGAGGGAAAGGGAAGGAGTGGGACTGGGGCAGCCCTCTTCCCTGTTACAACCACCAAGATCCAGTCATCCGTCTTTCCTTCTATTCACCCATCCATCCATCCGTTCAGTCGGTGAACGTCCCGCCAACAGCTTGCAGTCATTAGTGTTGGATCCTGTGGTGACCTTACGTGCAGCCAGGCTCGCACCTTCAAAGTCCCGGAGAGGACTAATGCACAGCCAGTCACCCATAATTCCTTAATACTCAAATCTCCAGCCAAAGATGGAGGGAATGGGGGTGGCGGAG
This sequence comes from Neoarius graeffei, assembly GCF_027579695.1. Taxonomy (NCBI): domain Eukaryota; kingdom Metazoa; phylum Chordata; class Actinopteri; order Siluriformes; family Ariidae; genus Neoarius; species Neoarius graeffei. The sequence continues at coordinate 5,469,278 of NC_083596.1, forward strand.
TGTGCCAGAGAGAGATAAGGGAGGAAAGCAAACATGCAGGCAGCGGGAAGTGCTTTTGCTTCCCTCACTCTGGGGTTATCACACTATAAGGGAGCGAAGCCGCAAAGGGGTTTGCCCTCAAGAGGAGGGAGAGAGGGTACTCCGATTTTATCACACAGGTTGTTGGCAGAGCTCTCTCCTTTCGTGTGCTGTGTCACAATCGCTGGGTCTTGATTGAGCTAAGGCCCAGCTGAGTCATTCTGAGCACACAGCAAGACTGGAAGTGAGCGTGTGTGTTTGCACACTTCGTGTTTGAGCATGCATGACCAAAGTTGTTGAACGTCTTTGGGATTCATTTCCAAAACTGCCCCTAAAATCACAACTGGTGTTTCAGAGTTTTTGTACCCACCCCTTCATGTTATGAACACAGTTACAATATTATAGCTGAAGAAAAAATAGATTCTCATTTTAACGTTATAGTTGTCACTTCTTGGGGGGGGGCACGGTTAGCACTGTTGCCTCACAGCAAGAAGGTTCTGGGTTCAAATCTCATGGCCAACAGGGGCCTTTCCATGTGGAGTTTGCATATTCTCCTTGTGTCTGTGTGGGTTTCTTCCGGATGCTCCGGTTTCCCCCACAAATCAAAAGGTATGCAGATTAGGTAAAACACACAGACCCTGGGGTTACACAAGCCAGTGCATACTTAGTGCCAGTCCCAAGTCTGGATAGACTGGGGAGGGTTGCATCAGGAAGGGCATCCAGTGTAAAAACCTATGCCAAATCAAATTTGCAGACCAGATCCGCTGTGGCGACTGCTAATGGGAGCAGCCAAAAGAAGAAGAAGAGGTCGTCACTTCTGGGGGAATGATTCAGATTTGTGCAGATCTTCATGATCATCCAATTCCATGCCCTCTAGAACCATATATACACACCACAGGTCTTGCTCCACTCTAGCTTCTTGTTCGCAAGAAAACATGGTTCATCCTTCTAGTCATCTTCTCGGACACTATTCCCTTTTCCAACCAATTTTTGGTTGAGAAATAAAGGTTTGCATTTATTAGCCCAGCCACCTGTCTGTATGTGTATGCTAAACCGAGTTTGATCATGTTTCAGAATGGAAGATGGTCATTGGTGTTCCAGCCTCAGGTAGCGATTCCACAGTCGCAGTTTGGCGCCACTGCATACTATGTAAGTGTCATGTTACACGACCTCAGCTTGCGATGTAATCCCCTGTGGCTGAGTGGTCTAGCGCACTGTCCAGGAACAGAACAGATTTTGCAACATTGGTTTGAATCCTGGCATTGACATAAAAGGCTGAGCTCAGACCTGCACAGGTCTCTTGTTCATTTGGAAGTTGTACAAGCTTGCACTTATACACTTTTCAAAGAAGTGTTTCACCAATACTGGAATATGTCACTTCCTCAGACTAACCAAGAACATGATTCCGTCTTTATTCTCAATATTTAGCTAGCTCACTCAGCTACTGTCAGGTTTATTTAGATTTGGTGGGAATATGGCATATCTCAAATGCCTTGCTGTAAGCAGTGCAAGTGAGTCAACATTGCATCATTTTGACTTCCTGTTTCAGAAGGAAAAACATCAACATAAGAATCGAATCACGGTTAAGAAGCCATTACATGAGGACTTTAAGGACATGTTGTTCTTTCCTGAAAGAAGTTCCTTCAGCTTCAGAGATGACAGCAATAAAAATTGATGACCATCTCTAGCCACAACCATCATGTTACTCCACTAAATTTGTTATTTCAGAGTACCATAACGCCCCTGGTAGTTACACAGACAGCTGTCTGCATGACATTTTTCTTTTACAAAGCCTACATTCCATACACAAGTTAATAATGGTGATAAAACACATGTGGAAACTATTGGAGATCAAATATGCAGCTTCCCAATGAACATCAGGGTCACAAAGACAACAACTGTCAACAACTTTCAATACTTGTTTGTTCTGCGGGACATGATGCAAACATCTGCTTTCCAGTCAAATCGAGACCAAGGTAGCGTGCTCACTTCTGTTTCAAATAAACTTACTTCGCAAGGCATAACAAATAGTCATATAGTATCTCGGTTCCCTATCTCAACAAAACACTTTAAGGAATGGCGAGACGAGGTTAAGTGCAGTCAGACTGACCCTTATCTTTGCACTAATGCGTGCCCATCATTGCTCTAAAGGGAAATGTGTTTATAGGCTTTCCTGAGTAATGTATGATGAATAAAGTGACAATGAGAACAAAATAAAAAACAGTTGGGTTGACTGTGCAGTAGCCAAGGATAGTAATTGCTTCAATTAAGGCAATCCCTCATTCCTTTTCCTTCATCTCCTCATGTTGACATTCCCTTCTGGCGGTCCATCAATCGAACTATGATTAGTTATTTCAGAGCAATTTTCTGTATCCTTTCCACAAATCCGTGGACAGTATTTTTGTTTTATTTTAAATTTTTTTGTAAAATCCACCTGAAATATTTGCTTAAAGCGCTGCCAGAACAGGATACCTGACTTCTGAACTGGGCTTTGGATTGGGAAGCCAGGTGATCCGCTTATCATTACAGCCCTTGGATACAGATTTCCTGAAGATCAGATGGCAAGATGGCAGCTCTGAACTCTGAGGATCAGCTTGTTTTTCTAACACAAGGAAAATCCCACAGGGTTAGGGCCTGTTTTCCGCAATAAACCTTGTTTTGGGCCGTTAGTGCAGCAGTGTGGGCATTAACACTTTGATGGTGGAAAACTCATGGCTTGGCACTGGACATTGAGGATGTGTGTATTTGTAGAGCTTAGAAGGTTTTTTTTTTTTTTTCTCTGTAAGCAGATGTTTTTGTCTTTTGGGGCCATTCAAGGTAAAGAAGAAGTGTACAACATGTGCAAAGTTGGCTTTACAAACTTGTTGTGAGTTGATATTTTCTGGTAGTTGTCAAAGGCAGGGTTCATAAATTGACCCAACTGATCTTCCCACTTTTGCTTCTGATATAAAGTGTGCATCTTGTTAAATGATGACTCCGTTCTTCTCTTGCATCAAAAATCTTGTGATGCATTACAGAAAAGAGAGGTTTATTAGACCCTTGGCCAATAGTTGCAGAGCAATTGAATCTTCCGTCAACACTGGTGAGCTCGTCTGGCACTCACTCAACTCTCGCTGAGATCTCTGTCTGCTCAATGACGTAGGCAGGACATAGCAAACCCTCCAAAAAGCGTCCTCTAATAGAGTCAGGCTTAATGAATCATCGCTGCCTGTGTCCTCACAGTCATAGCTTTGCCAAAAGTTCAAACCACTCCTGAGGTAAGAAATATTGCAAGAGATCAGGACAGGAGATGGATGAGACTGCAGAAGGAAAGGTTACTGCCTGAAGAAGTGAGTGTGTCAGCAGCAACCATAAAGTGTCTGTAGTGTTTACAGAGCTGTTAATGAGATGCCAAGCTTGAGGATGGTCTTGTACCCCAGCGTCAAGGGGCTCACAGAGAGAGAATGGGCGTTAAAAGGCAGATAAGAGAAAAGGGAGGACCAACACCTCACCATGGTTGCTGATAAATCATCCACACCTTTAAACACAGATAGAAATGTTATGCCATCAATCAACTAGCTGAGATCAGTTTAAATGGCCTTGAACCAAAATAAGAAGACGTTGAAGTTACCCAAGAATGAGTTACCCTTCCAAATGGGTTACCCATTTCTGGGTCATCTGGAGCTGAAACCAAGTCTGATCATGTTTCTTTCTCAGCAATCTGAGGACTTGATGTCAGAAACAAGAAGCTTCAGCTCTCCATCTGGAACCGGGATGCAACTTCAGGAGAAGGTCCACGCTCCCTGCAGGTTTTAAAGGCCATCAGACACAGCAGGGTTCACAAAAAGACTTCCTTATGCATTGGTGTGCTCTGGAAAAGCCTGCCATCCCGCTGTAGGGCTCAGGTAATTGCCCAACAAACAGCAGCCTTCTGGAGTAGGCATGAGGTACGATGGCCAAAATTACGCAACCATGGAAAAGTGAAGGTCTGTGGGTTCGTCCTGTATTTAAGACCGCATTTATCTGTTCTTTTCAGCTCCAGTGACGGCCCCTTTTTTTTCCAGCATTTGTCTGAAGTTGACCAGAATTGTCTGCTGCTCCAGCAGAAGAATGAACGTACTGGACTGGATAACATCTTATTATTAGACACTTGGGTTACCGCTAATGGTTTGCAACTCTTACGAGAACTAAACACGTCTGCGTTGGTGCTTTTAAAGGTTTCAGTGAATCATATACTGGCGTATTGGCAGCATATGTGCTACGTATTGGCAGCACATAGAAAAATAATGGATCACTACTTTAGGGAGGGAAAATATTCCAATGTAAACTTAATATAATCACTCGAGTCAATTCAAATCATATTCCTGTCACTATAAACAGATGAGGCTGTCTGCTACATAGGATTTAAGTCTAGTTATACTCATCAGTGAGTATTCACTGTTCTTTTTCCACTAACAGCAGGTTTTTAAAGTGTGTCCAGACCTACTGGCCTTTTGAGCCATAAAACCAAAAGATAGTTTAACCCTCAAAGGTCTACGCCTGTTTTTGTCCATTTGTGATACCCAGGTTTAACAGTCAATAAATCCGGTATGTATAGGTATGCTACATGTGTATATGACTGTTATAAGAAATGTTATCGAATGGCATGCTGTTGTAAGAAAATAATCAATGATGTGATGAGGTCTGAAGATGCTTCTCTTCCCAAAGTGTGTCCTCTGATAATGACCATTTATATTTACATTTAATATCGTGGAACATACATGAAATAACTTGCTTCTTCTTATCAATCATTTCAAATAGATATATGGCGTCTTATGATTGGTGTAAGTCTTGTTTGAAAGCTGTGGGCCTGGTGTTTGCAGTATTTTTTTACTACTAAACTGTGGAGCTATGAGTGTAATTGCAATTATGATTTCATTCCTGTTAATCCATTGATCTCAATGACATGATGCAATTTAGGGCCTGGTCCCACAACACCGATAACTATAACTATACCTCTAATGCCACTTTTCCACGACAAACGCAGCTGAGCCGTGCCGTGCTGAGTCGAGCTGAGCGGGGCTGTTGGAGTTGCATTTCGACTACAACCGCGCTGAACCGTGCTGGATGGAAGTGGGTGGACACATTGGGTGGAGTTAGCGAAAGTGAGTGGACGTCACGTGATGTCGTTAAGCAGCGCAAACAGTGACATCAGTGATCTTTTAAGCGGTAGTCTCACGACCCGAATAGTAAACAATAAACATGGAGGACATGGAGTCGTTAGTGTTGCTGGTCTTGGTGCTGTGGCTTGTTGTCACCGACAACGCGGACAGATACTGGCAAGAGCGTATAGATGAGGCGAGGCGCATAAGGCTTCAGAAATTCTCGTAATTCGTAATTCTTCTTCTTCCGGGTTTACGGTGTTTACAGATCCCAGCGTGCTCGCGGGGCGTGTGTGGGCATGTGAGGACACTCCTCCTCACCAATCAGTGCACAGGGGAGTGTCTGCTCACGCCCCCAGCCTCACTCGGCACGGTTTGGCTCGCTTCAGCCCCACTCCAAAACGGTGCGAGTTTTAGGGGCTAAGCAGGGCTGAAGCGAGCTGAGTCGTGCTGGTTTTTGGTAGTCGAAACGCGAGCCGTGTCGGGCTGAAGTGAGCTGAAGCGAGCTGAAGTGAGCTGAAAAAGGGTAGTGGAAAAGGGCCATAACTACGACTCTGACTATACCTACGGTATACCTGAATTTAGTTCCAGTCTGGAGCAGAAACACCACAACTATAATCCTGACTATAATATCACTTGGTCCTGACACTCGGAAATAAACGCATGCAACTTAGGAATAGTCATGGAAGGTTTTTTTTTTTTTTTCCAAGTAGTAGCACATTATTCTGAGTCATACTGTACAGCTTCGACTTCAAAACAACCCATGCACACACTCCGGTGGTCGATATAATACAGATAGGTCATGGATTATGGAAAAAAGGATACAAAATACGGAATGGTTATGGATTTTAATACGGATGCTAATAATTTACAGATTGGTCATGGACGTTTCAGTATATTACAGATTGGTTACCAATTTCATACGGATGATGCATCACGGATAAAAATTTAAGAAGTCTAAAACAATTAAATGTTTGGACTGTTGGAGTTCATAATTAAAATATCTTACCTGCATTTACACTACCGTTCAAAAGTTTGGGGTCACAAACAATTTTGTGTTTTCCATGAAAAGTCACACTTTTATTTACCACCATAAGTTGTAAAATGAATAGAAAATATAGTCGAGACATTTTTCTGGCCATTTTGAGCATTTAATCGACCCCACAAACGTGATGCTCCAGAAACTCAATCTGCTCAAAGGAAGGTCAGTTTTATAGCTTCTCTAAAGAGCTCAACTGTTTTCAGCTGTGCTAACATGATTGTACAAGGGTTTTCTAATCATCCATTAGCCTTCTGAGGCAATGAGCAAACACATTGTACCATTAGAACACTGGAGTGAGAGTTGCTGGAAATGGGCCTCTATACACCTATGGAGATATTGCACCAAAAACCAGACATTTGCAGCTAGAATAGTCATTTACCACATTAGCAATGTATAGAGTGGATTTCTGATTAGTTTAAAGTGATCTTCATTGAAAAGAACAGTGCTTTTCTTTCAAAAATAAGGACATTTCAAAGTGACCCCAAACTTTTGAACGGTAGTGTACATGTTTACTTTATTAATTTACTATTGATATTTCACGGAAAATAATCACGTGTGAATAAAAGATTCGTACTTTGTATTATTTTTTTCATTTTCCGTGAATCCGTATTCTGTGACTTTGTGATGCAACAACGATGTACAAAGATGCCTGGGGAAAATAGTACGTGCTCAGATGATGTCACATGTAAACATTTACCTGATTGGTCAGATGTTTAATCGGCCTGGAAAAATGGCTCCAGAAGCAATCTCAGCGATACGGATAAACCCAGGCCTGGGCTATAGGGATCGTTATCGGTCTGGTGTGAGCACCGACCACATAAACTGCAGGGGACTGATTTATTTATAGTTAACATTATAGTTGTAGTTATTGTTATCGGTATTGTAGGACCGGGCCTTTAATGTACACATGGATGCCCAAAGATTTCTAAATTTTTACACAACATAACCTTTCATAGCAAGGGCACGATTATAGATTTTTAAAGGTTAATCCTTTAAATACCTTTCAGCAACCCAGTGACAGGTCTTCACTTATACCCCCGAGTCCTTTTTCAATGGTTTCACCAAAGTTAATAAAGAATAAAAAGGTATTAATCACATTCATGTTACCTTCTTCGTCTTGACAGTGGACTGGCAGCAGTCTCCTCCATCGTAGTTGCAATACGCTCTGTTGTTCATGGCATCGCAATAATTGTCACCCTGGAATGGCTACAGGAGAGAAAATAGGACAAAAGAAGAATATCATCTGAGAATCGCTGACAGTTATTTCAAGAAATCTCCAGATTATTAGCTTGAAACAAAACTGCATTGAAACTGATGTTACCAATTAATCTGAAAAGCATTACTGCTCACTGTGTAAGCCTTGATTACATCTTTCCTACGTCAGAAACATGCAAATGTAAAATGGGTTCTGGGAAACCGGCCAACCTACGGCCCATCTAATCGTAATCAGATCTCTGCCTAGAAAACTTCACGACAGAAACGTGTTAAATTTACACCTAATTGAAATCATTAGTTTAATTTCTACAATGAGATGCTAAATTATGCTAAATTATACAGATACAATTCACTGTAGTTTATTTAAAAAAAAAACGTGTTGACTGATTAAAAGGGGTTGATTAATGTTCTATAACAGGAGCTCCTACAGATTACAGGTTCATATGAATTCACTCGTTCTAGTAGCTTGTAACGCATTCATATTAACCTGCATGTGAGATGCATCACATAAACTAATGAAAAAATAAACAAACGTGCAATCAGTGATGTTTCGATATCGTCTGTTGGAAGATTGTTTTAATATTTATTCAACATTTACGGACGGAGTCTCCAGTGTCAGAGGTCAAGCTGTCACTAAATTTTATGACATGTTCATGACAGAGGAGTTTGGTTTCTCTGTAGCATCTTTTTAACTTGAAGAAGGGTACAAACATCTCATCTCATCTCATTATCTCTAGCTGCTTTATCCTGTTCTACAGGGTCGCAGGCAAGCTGGAGCCTATCCCAGCTGACTACGGGCGAAAGGCGGGGTACACCCTGGACAAGTCGCCAGGTCATCACAGGGCTGACACATAGACACAGACAACCATTCACACTCACATTCACACCTACGGTCAATTTAGAGTCACCAGTTAACCTAACCTGCATGTCTTTGGACTGTGGGGGAAACCGGAGCACCCGGAGGAAACCCACGCGGAGAACATGCAAACTCAGCACAGAAAGGCCCTCGCTGGCCACAGGGCTCGAACCCGGACCTTCTTGCTGTGAGGCGACAGTGCTAACCGCTACACCACCGTGCCGCCCTGGTACAAACATCAGAATGGAAAAAATTCTGATCTCAAAGTGTGACTTTCTTTCTTTCACTGTGGCATGAGCGTTGGTTTGAGCCAGATGAGGATGAGGTTTGAGTATTTCAGAAACTGCTGATCTCCTTCCTGGGTTTTTCACACACAACAGTTTGTAGAGTTTACACAGAATGGTGCGAAAAACAAAAAACACTTTGAGTGAGTGAGCGACAGTTTTGTGGTTGGAAACAAATGCCTTGTTGATAAGAGAGGGTCAAAGGGAAATGGACAGATTCGAGGTGGTTCAAGCTTCTTTGCCAGGAAGGATATAGTAACTCATTTAATCACTCTTTACAACCGTGGTGAGCAGAAAAGCATCTCAGCAGAAAAACACATTAGGTTCCACTCCTGTAGCCAAGAACAGGGATCTTAGAATCAACACCAAGTTCCTATTAAAGTGGCCGGTGAGTGTAGTTGGTATAAAGTAAATGTATTTAGATATATTAAATGTAGGGGCGGCACGGTGGTGTAGTGGTTAGCGCTGTCGCCTCACAGCAAGAAGGTCCGGGTTCGAGCCCCGTGGCCAGTGAGGGCCTTTCTGTGTGGAGTTTGCATGTTCTCCCCGTGTCCGCGTGGGTTTCCTCCGGGTGCTCCGGTTTCCCCCACAGTCCAAAGACATGCAGGTTAGGTTAACTGGTGACTCTAAATTGAGCGTAGGTGTGAATGTGAGTGTGAATGGTTGTCTGTGTCTATGTGTCAGCCCTGTGATGACCTGGCGACTTGTCCAGGGTGTACCCCGCCTTTCGCCCGTAGTCAGCTGGGATAGGCTCCAGCTTGCCTGCGACCCTGTAGAACAGGATAAAGCGGCTACAGATAATGAGATGAGATATTAAATGTATCTAAAACATATACAGTATGTTCTAACATACCAGAAATGGGAGCGTTTGGCAAATTGCTGTGGTATACAAGGAATAAAACACTGTTATAGAAAAATATTCAACTATGGGGTGTTAATAATATAATATAAGCTTCACATAAGGCCCCATTGCAAGACTCTGTCGTGGATTATTTTCCAATAACACCATGACTTTGAAATTAGATACAATAAAGAGTTGAAGACACTGGTAATGATATTTAAAGAGGCACGAGGCTGAGGATAACACGCTGCTCACAAGTAGCGAAAAGGAAGAATAGTTCAGAAGCACTGAACTATTCTGAGAAAACTCATCAATATTTATAAGGAAAGGGTTACTTGATTGGCTGGTGAATGCCTTAATGTTTCACCATGTTGTTTAACTTGTGAACCTCATCTCGGAGAACATGTACAGCAGTAAGGTAAGGGCTGGGGTTTGGGTTCAGGTTAGGGTCAATCAAAGCTGTAATAATTTTCCATCAAAACAACAAAGTAAAACAAAAGGAATTCATCGGCCAATCAGGTAGTACATTCTTCATTAATATTCATGAGTTTTTCTCAACCACCCTGCAAAAAAATGAAAATCGTGGCTGGGTGCCAAGGGAGAAAAAAGACAGCCATGCTCTCAAGATGGGCGGGGCATACTCTTTCTCTACTGTCAATCACAGTAACACTATGCAATTGACCCAACCAAGACTATTTGTGAGCTCATGTATGCAAAAGAAGGAAGACGGCACTTTCCTCTGAGGCATGAGCAACAGTTTGAAAACGTGTCCTTGGCTGATTTCGTTTGTCTTAGGCCAAGTTTACATTAGACCGTATCCGTCTCGTTTTCTTCGCGGATGCACTGTCCATTTACATTAAAACGCCTGGAAACGCCGGGAAACAGGAATCCGCCAGGGTCCACGTATTCAATTCAGATCGTGTCTGGTCTGGTGCTGTGTAAACATTGAGAATACGCGGATACGCTGTGCTGAGCTCTAGCTGGCGTCGTCATTGGACAACGTCACTGTGACATCCACCTTCCTGATTCGCTGGCGTTGGTCAGGTGACGCGACTGCTGAAAAACGGCGCGGACTTCCGCCTTGCATCACCTTTCATTAAAGAGTATAAAAGTATGAAAATACTGCAAATACTGATGCAAATACTGCCCATTGTGTAGTTATGATTGTCTTTAGGCTTGCCATCCTTCCACTTGCGAGTGGTAAGTGATATGCGCTGGGATCACACACACAGCGGCTCAGTCCCGAATCACTGCTCGTGCGCTTCACTCGCGCGCTCTGTGAGCTGCGCAGGGCCGGAGTGCGCACCCTCCAGAGGGCACTCGCTGTTCAGGGCGGAGTGATTTGGAGCGCAGGATGCCTGCGGAGCCGAGCGTATCCGTGTATTGGTGTTGCTGTGTGCACGCGAATCGTGTATTGGTGTTGCTGTGTGCACACTAATCGTTTTAAAAACATTAATCTGATGATCCGCTGATACGGTCTAGACGTTAGCATTCAGTAGGTAGCTCTTATATGGAAAAGGGAGAGCTGGGAACTGGCAGATGACCTACTTGGGGAGAAAAATGAAAGGAAATCTACTCCCCCCCCAAAAAAAAAAAAAAATCAATAAATCTCGGCACCTATCTTGAAATCATCCGAATAAATCAAGACATGTCACCAAAATGGATCTGGAAGACAACAGAACTCCAATTAACCTGACATATAATAACTTGCCTTCCTCCGTAGCAACATATCATTATAGCTTGAGAAAGAATCAAGTTTCTCACACTGTGCATGTCTGAACTAATCGAGTACAAGTGGGATAAACTGTGTTGTATTGAATATTACCATATGCTGTAAAAAAAGAAAACCAGCTCTGCACAAGTACAGACTTTAGTGCAGAGCTCCTTTACAGCCTCATTAGAGCTCCATTACAGCCTCTGCAATTAGAAGTCTCGGCAAGAACGGAGCCAGTGCTGGAGACTGGAGCAAAGCGGTATGAAGGGAAAAACACGAGTACTGAAGACCTTACCTCACAACCTTTAATGCAGTGGAGGATCTCAGGATGGGGGTACCATTTCAGGCCCATGGTGCATGTTATATGCTGTTGGGAGAAGAAAAGACAAAGAATTGATGTGTGTAGACTAGTTTCTATAAGAACAACGTGAGCAAAAAGTGAGGTCATACAGAAAAAAAAAAAAACACCTTTAACTTCTTCCCATTTTGAGAAAGCTTTAGAAACTTGGAAATCATCCAACACCTTGGGAACGTTGATGTTCTTCGTACCACGGATCATTTCATTCAACACAGCATATAAATTCTGGCTTCCTGTGCTCTCACCCTGGAGCCATCAAAGACCATTAAGGCGGCTGTCACAGTGATATGTTCAATAGCGGGAGATGTATCAACAAGTTCATCGTGGTACAACACTGGTGGGAAACTTCAAATGGTTTCCGAAAGCAGAGCACTAATTACAAGCTGTTACAAGTCAAAACCAACAACAACAAAAAAAAGTGTACCCTTTGTTCAGAAGCCAGATATGTCAAGGGATTTTTTTAAATTATTATTTTAATGGCACCAGTTTGTGTCGAAGTGGTTTCACTCAATGAACAATGAGTTTAATTGTACATTTTAAACAACATGGAATGGGAATGCTGGTTATTTTGATCTGGAATGGATAATGGGGTGTGTGTTTGTAAGGGTGTGTGTGTGCCACCCCCAGACCACTTAAGCACCATCGATTCAGGCTCCTCTTTCCCCAGCAATCCAGCTCCACCAGCCCCGTACACACACTGGATCAATTTCAGCAATCAATCAGCAGCGTGTCATTTCATTTCTCCAGTACAAAACAGTCAAGAAATAAAATCACCAATTTAAAAAAAAGAAAGAAAAAAAAGGGCAATGGCAAGAGGAAAAATAATAATTAAAGGATTTGGTGCGAGTGTGAGGATGATTAGGATGAGAGCTATACCCAGAGGTCAGGTAGTTCTTCTGTTATCGGCTAGCTTTATGTCAGTTATACCTCAAACACACACACACAAATACAGTACAAAGCCTCCTCACTTTTCTCTCTCGCTTACCCGCCCGTGCAAACTAAGGTATTTTACATTTCCTAGCAGTCAGCAAATCAATGCGAAAGAAAAAGGTGGGGAACAAATGATCAGAGGACGGATAAGTACAGAAAACATTTCAGTACTTGAAGACTGCTTGGAGTGATGGGAAATCAATAACACACAGATGCAATAAAGAACACTTTGTCAGATGAAAAAGTGACACGACTTTTGGTGTCGTCAATCATTTTTCCAGATAAACTGCATCGATATACTGTAATATGTCTACTTTTAAACTGGGGTAATAAAGTGATCAAAAATGGTAACTTCACTCTTCACCACCCACTCACAACGACTGGATTATCTTAAACTTGACAGACTTAAAGGAACAGTCCACCGTACTTCCATAATGAAATATGCTCTTATCTGAATTGAGACGAGCTGCTCCGTACCTCTCCGAGCTTTGCGCGACCTCCCAGTCAGTCAGACGCAGTCAGACGCGCTGTCACTCCTGTTAGCAATGTAGCTAGGCTCAGCATGGCCAATGGTATTTTTTGGGGCTGTAGTTAGATGCGACCAAACTCTTCCGCGTTTTTCCTGTTTACATAGGTTTATATGACCAGTGACATGAAACAAGTTCAGTTACACAAATTGAAACGTAGCGATTTTCTATGCTATGGAAAGTCCGCACTATAATGACAGGCGTACTAACACCTTCTGCGCGCTTCGGCAGCGCATTGATACGGAGCTCAGATATCAGTGCGCTGCCGAAGCGCGTAGAAGGTGTTAGTACGCCTGTCATTATAGTGCGCACTTTCCATAGCATAGAAAATCGCTACGTTTCAATTTGTGTAACTGAACTTGTTTCATGTCACTGGTCATATAAACCTATGTAAACAGGAAAAACGCGGAAGAGTTTGGTCGCATCTAACTACAGCCCCAAAAAATACCATTGGCCATGCTGAGCCTAGCTACATTGCTAAGAGGACTGACAGCGCGTCTGACTGACTGGGAGGTCGCGCAAAGCTCGGACAGGTACGGAGCAGCTCGTCTCAATTCAGATAAGAGCATATTTCATTATGGAAGTACGGTGGACTGTTCCTTTAAGCTCTGCCCATTTTACAGTTTGGTTCTTGATCTACATTTGTGTTATTATGATCTACATCCTTTATAACGCTCAAATACAGCACGAACCCGAGTGAAAACACAATCGCACACATTGTACTTAATTGTTTTCCTCAAAATCTTTTTTTTTTGTATATTCAGAACCAGATATTCCAGAAGAAATGTTTTTTTTTCTTTACAAAAATAAGTGTAAGACTTTTAAATAACATATACAGGACAGTGCAAAAGTCTTAGGCACATGTGTTTCCTGGAAATCACCGTGAGAACACCGTCCACATGGTGAAGCATGGTGGTGGTAGCATCACTGAGTCGCAAAATTGTGAACTTTTCTTTTTTTGACAAAACTATTGCGATAAAATATGAGACAAAATCAACATTATGTATGTATATCTATATATACAGAACTGTGCAAAAGTCTTACGTGCATGTAAAGAAATGCTGTCGACCAAAAATGGCTTCAAAAATAATGAAATGAAATGAAATGTTTCAACATTAAAAAAAATACTGCTAACCATAATAAACAAAACAAAGTCAATATTTGGTGTGAGACGACTCTTTGCTTTAAAAAAATAAATCAATAGTAGTCTCAGGCCCAGTGAGTGCAGTTTTATAAGGAAATGAGCTGTAGGTTTTACTGAACATCTTACAGAACCAGCCCCAGTTCTTCTGGACACTTTGTCACACTTGTGTCTTCATTTTGCAGCAAAACCCAGCAGCCTTCATTATGTTTTCTTTTTTAATCTGAAAAGTGTGCTCTTATGGAGTATGCTGCTCAGATACAAACTTTTGCTTTTCTCTCTAACATTTAATTTTGTGCTAGAAAAAAAAAGAACGTTTGGAGCGCTAAAATGTTTTTGTCATGTTTTGACTCGATAATGTAGAAGTCTCATCTCGTCTCATTATCTCTAGCCGCTTTATCCTTCTACAGGGTCGCAGGCAAGCTGGAGCCTATCCCAGCTGACTACGGGTGAAAGGCGGGGTACACCCTGGACAAGTCGCCAGGTCATCACAGGGCTGACACATAGACACAGACAACCATTCACACTCACATTCACACCTACGCTCAATTTAGAGTCACCAGTTAACCTAACCTGCATGTCTTTGGACTGTGGGGGAAACCGGAGCACCCGGAGGAAACCCACACGGACACGGGGAGAACATGCAAACTCCACACAGAAAGGCCCTCGCCGGCCCCGGGGCTCGAACCCAGGACCTTCTTGCTGTGAGGCGACAGCGCTAACCACTACACCACTGTGCCGCCAATGTAGAAGTCATACAATAGAAATCTATAACAAAAAGTTTGTATGAAAAAAAATAGGGGGCTAAGACTTTCGCACGGTACCATATATCATATCATCACGCTAAAATTATGGAGCTGCCTGGCTAATAAGTCTGAGAATGCAAATCAGATACTTATAGCTAGCGTGTAATATATGGCTTTTTAGCTCGCTAAAGTTAGCCGGCTAGCTCACTACCTGAAGAAACAGGTGCAGATCCATTCTGGGTCACGTTCAAACACGGTGCTGAGAAATCAGTTAGCAAGAAAATTAGCACGCAAAGGAAAAACAACCCAAGCACTTGTAGAGGAAAGGTTTTCCTGAATCTCTTTGCAGATAATGAATTAACCAGCTAACGCTACCTATATAGCTAAAAGATAGAAAAACAGAACGGACAGTAAACTTCACCCAACCTCCACCTTGCTCTCTTGCAGTGTGTGTGTGTGTGTGTGTGTTTATTATCTGATCCGTGTTCTCTGCGTATTTTATTATCTGAATGGATTTGTATTCCTGATCCAGTGCACAAACATTAAGTTATCAGCGCTCTCTGCATCCTTGGACATGCATGATATCATCTCTTTACACATCTCCACGGCCATAAATCCAATCAGCTGGAGGACTCGGCCTTCTGTTTAAGCTCTCACTCTGTCTGTATCATCATTCTCTCCATCCCTGCTATCAAATTTAGCTCTTTCCCCTTTTAATAAAAAGTTGGGGCCATTAATTGGATGTTAATATTAGCCCTTCCTTTCAGCAGAGCCAGCATGAACAATCACCTCTCTCTCTCTCTCTCTATGCCAAGGCTTGCTAGTACCTCCATTTCAACAAAGTGTGCCATGATTTTTGCTGATATCAGGAAGGATAATAAATGAGAAAAAGAATAAAATATTCACTTCCAGAGTAATTTGTCTTGATTACTGATTAACAGCACCAAGCTCGCAATTTACAGAAAACCTGAATCAGGGCTGGATTTTATTTTATGATTCCCTATAGGACGGCTGGAGATGTGATTCATCATGATTTCACTACAGAAGCTTCCAGAAATCTATAAGAACTTTATAACTATCCTTACTGCGATGGTATGTAAGGATATGAGGGTGAGGGTACGGTATATTTGTAGTTAAATCTTAGTGCAGCTAGCTAAAGTTTGAAGACCAAATTACATACTTAACATCGATAGCTAACTACCTAAAACGTATGCTAGCAACAGATTGGATAGTTAGCATCCCTTGCTAATGGAAGTCAGTTCCACCGAGTGTGTCCTTGCACAGAGTTACGAGGAACAGGTGTTGTGGAATTCAGACGCTATCGATCGACACCGGTGCGGCGAGAGTGGCGAGCTGCAGACAAACGAAGCGGCGATCGATCCCACCTCGGCTCAACGCCCCGGCCCGCTTCAGCGGCATCGATTTCGGGCTCCTCTTCCCCTAGCATCCCAGCTCCACCACCCTCCTTGGTACACACCGGATCAATTTCAACCAATCAATCATCAACGTGTCATTTCAGTTCTCCAGCAGCTGACTCAACATTCCCATCACTAAGAAATATAAGTAACGGTGAGAACAATAACAACAATGACATTAATAATTATAAATGGAAAATGAAAGAAATAACTCCTCTCCCTGGACCTAAAT
The DNA here is from genome assembly GCF_027579695.1 of Neoarius graeffei. Taxonomy (NCBI): domain Eukaryota; kingdom Metazoa; phylum Chordata; class Actinopteri; order Siluriformes; family Ariidae; genus Neoarius; species Neoarius graeffei. The sequence continues at coordinate 5,485,717 of NC_083596.1, forward strand.
GGACTGGATATTCGATCTCTGACTTGCACACAAATCTGGAGAACAGCTCTAATGAATTCTGCTGATTAAATCTCATTCGCACGATGGTGGGTTTTGCAGCCTGTCCAGCGCTGTGTCATGCTACAATGCCTCGCCTCCTATCGCCATTTCAGTTGGAAGACATCTGAGGGCCCTCGGTCTTTATACAGACAGGTGTTAACCAACACTGGAGCTCATTTCAGTTTGCCTGCAGCCTGTTCCAACCATCAGCGCTTAATCAATAAAATACTCCAGACAGGTAAATGCATATAAAGCTGTTCTATTAGCGTTCGGAATAGGGTCATGCTTAAAATTATAGTGCTTACCAACGTCTTTCAAGTTTTACGACCTGGTCTCCGCCCCGTTGCTGTTGAAACGAGTTCAGAGATTACTGTAATCGTACCAATTTTCTAATGTGAGGTAATTAGGAATGCTCCTGCATGCCTGACTGGGTTTCTAATGAGCAATAACTGAACGAGGGCCAGGTTAGACGAATATGACTTCCAGTTAAAATGCTTTAAATATGCATATTTACACACACACACTAAGATCAGAAAGTTAGGCTCTGGTAACCTTGGGTCATTTCTACTTTATTTCTCATTAACATACATACTACATATTGGTAACACGTCCTATACATTTTGTATTTATCATAACATGCATTATAACATGCATACACAATATAATACCATATAACACCTTTACAAATGCTCAAAAGTCACCATGGTAACATGCGTGACACTTTATAAGGTATACAGTGCCTTGCAAAAGTATTCATCCCTCTTGGTGTTTGTCCTGTTTTGTTGCATTACAAGCTGGAATTAAAATGGATTTTTGGGCGGTTAGCACCATTTGATTTACACAACATGCCGACCACTTTAAAGGTGCAAATTGTTGTTTTATTGTGACACAAACAATAATTAAGATGAAAAAACAGAAATCTGGAGTGTGCATAAGTATTCACTCCCTTTCGTATGAAACCCCGAAATAAGATCTGGTCCAACCAATTCACGTCATAAGTCACATAATTAGTTGATTAAGATCCACCTGTGTGCAATCAATGTGTCACATGATCTGTCACATGAAGTCTGTATACTGTAAAATCAACCTGTTCTGGAAGGACCCTGACTCTGCTACACTACTAAGCAAGCAACATGAAAACCAAGGAACCTCCAAACAAGTCAGAGACAAAGTTGTGGAGAAGTATAGATCAGGGTTGGGTCATAAAAAATATCCGAAACTTTGAATATCCCAGGGGGCACCATTAAATCCATTATAGCAAAATGGAAAGAATATGGCACCACTACAAACCTGACAAGAGAAGGCCCCGCCCACCAAAACTCACAGACCGGTCAAGGAGGGCATTAATCAGAGATGCAACAAAAACACCAACAATAACGCTGAGGGAGCTGCAAAGATCCACAGCGGAGATGGGAGCATCTGTCCATAGGACCACTTTAAGCCGTACACTCCACAGAGTGGGGCTTTATGGAAGAGCGGCCAGAAAAAAAGTCATTGCTTAAAAAACCATGTTTGGAGTTTGCCCAATGGCATGTGGCAGACTCCCCAAACACATGGAAGAAGATTCTCTGGTCAAATGAGACAAAAATTGAACTTTGTGGCCATCATGGGAAACGCCATGTGTGGCGCAAACCCAACACCCTGAGAACACCATCCCTAGAATGAAGCATGGTGGTGGCAGCATCATGCTGTGGGGATGTCTTTCATCTGCAGGGACAGGAAAGCTGGTCAGGACTGAAGGAAAGATGGATGGCACTAAATACAGGGCAATTCTGGAGGAAAACCTGTTTGAGTCGGCCAGAGGTTTGAGACTGGGATGAAGGTTCATGGTCTAGCAGGACAATGACCCTAAACATACTGCTAAAGCTACACTGGAGTGGTTTAAAGGGAAACATTTAAATGTCTTGGAATGTCCTAGTCAAAGCCCAGACCACATTCCAATTGAGAATCTGTGGCATAACTTGAAGATTGCTGTACACCAATGCAACCCATCTAACACGAAGGAGTTGGAGCAGTTTTGCCTTGAGGAATGGGCAAAAATCCCAGTGGCTAGATGTGCTAAGCTAATAGGGGCATACCCCAAGAGACTTGCAGCTGTAATTGCTGCAAAAGGTGGCTCTACAAAGTATTGACTTTTACTTTGACTGATACGTTCTAACATCAAATACTTTTATTCTATATATATATATATATTTTGTATTTTTTTCAGGTTTTGTTTTCGAGTAGAGTTTTTATTTTGTCCTCGGTTGGTTCAGCAACACGTGCCGCCATTTTGTTTTTCTCTACTCATGGTACACTACCGTTCAAAAGTTTGGGGTCACCCAGACAATTTTGTGTTTTCCATAATAAAAGTCACACTTTAATTTACCACCATAAGTTGTAAAATGAATAGAAAATATAGTCGAGACATTTTTCTGGCCATTTTGAGCATTTAATCGACCCCACAAATGTGATGCTCCAGAAACTCAATCTGCTCAAAGGAAGGTCAGTTTTATAGCTTCTCTAAAGAGCTCAACTGTTTTCAGCTGTGCTAACATGATTGTACAAGGGTTTTCTAATCATCCATTAGCCTTCTGAGGCAATGAGCAAACACATTGTACCATTAGAACACTGGAGTGAGAGTTGCTGGAAATGGGCCTCTATACACCTATGGAGATATTGCACCAAAAACCACACATTTGCAGCTAGAATAGTCATTTAGCACATTAGCAATGTATAGAGTGGATTTCTGATTAGTTTAAAGTGATCTTCATTGAAAAGAACAGTGCTTTTCTTTCAAAAATAAGGACATTTCAAAGTGACCCCAAACTTTTGAACGGTAGTGTATATGAGCTGATATCCTAGTAGTAGAGTAGCTAATCAGAGAGCGTGATTGCTCATAACCAGTGAATGTGGATGGAATAAAAGGGGTTATAAGTGAGTCACAAACAGTATACGACGTGCTACTTTGTAAACATAACAATTAATTATAAAGGATAAGAGCCAAGCGAAAGTCCTGAAATACAGGCTTATTTATTCCAGGCATTATAAGGCATCATGTATGATACACTGCATAAAATAAATGCATGTACTGTATAATGCATTATGAATACAGGACCTTCTTTCTTTCTTTCTTTCTTTCTTTCTTTCTTTCTTTCTTTCTTTCTTTCTTTCTTTCTTTCTATTTGGCTAAAAAATCCCACCCCCAAACAGGAATCTTTAAAGGTATATACATTATTTGGTATACTGTATCCCTTATATATGTACACACACCCTGCCCCAATGCACTAAGTGACCCCTTTTGAGATCCACGAGTCAGACACCTAAGAGAAAATATGACTCCCCGGCCAGTCAAACACACTTTAACGCGCATCCCATGAAAGCTCGCTCGAGATATGGAGAGAGAGTGCAACATTCTCCGACAGCCACCTCAGAGGAAACATTCTTTTTGAAGTGCGTCTATAGCACCCTGTGTTTGTGTGTGTGTGTGTGTGTGTGTGTGTGTGTGTGCGTGCGTCCTGGGCGACAGGAGAAAACATACCGTGACTTTGGGTGGGTTCATCCAGTGGTGCTCCAGAACACTGCTAGCTGTCACATTGTCAGGCAGGATAACCACATCACTGTTCATGTCCCTGCATGAAAGCTCACACTCCGCTCCTGTGTGTGTGTGTGTGTGTGTGTGTGTGTGTGTGTGTGTGTGTGAGAGAGAGAGAGAGAGAGAGAGAGAGAGAGAATACAAAATGAAGTGCAAGCAGTAAAAAATGGTCGTATTTCCTGTAAATAGGGTCAATTCCAAAAATATTGGCACCTTTTTATGAACAATAATAAAAAGCAATGAGTGAGTGAGCTGAAATAATTTATTTTACACTGCACTGTAAATGTAATTGCTTCTATTTGAGAGCTGTAATATCAGTTCAGCTTCCTGTAACATCTAACAGAACGACCTTAGAGTGCTCTATGATCTATGAAAGGTCTATGAAAGGTCAAGTCTTAACCTCCTGGCAGAGGCAACCAGGTTTTAAATTGAAATATCTGCATAATTTATCAAATTAACGTAATCATTATTCAATATTGATACGAGTCCATCAAAACAGATGGCTCGGGAGCTTTCACTTGTTCAAGCATGAAGCTTTTCTTCAGAAATATATATTTGTTTTTTTATGGATTTAAAAACTATGACACATAAAGCCTACCACTGTTTTTTGTTTCCATTTTAAGATAAGATAATATAGCCTTTTATTATCCCACAAGGACTTAATTGTGCTTAATGAAATTAATTACTCATCTATCAATCTATGGACTCGTTGTAACTTCCTGGCAGATGCAACCAGGTTTTGAGAAAAAAAAATTATCCTGGTATTTAGGAAAATTAATAAAATCAAATTTCAATATTGATGCCAGTCTTTCAGAACAGTTCTAAAGAATCAGAAGTCAGGTTTCCATTGCAGTGTTACAGAGGGGAAAAAAAAAATCGCTTCAATTTTGCCCAAGTCGGTAAAACGCAACTGTAAACGTTCTGTGTTTCTATTGAGTGATGTTATGCGATTAAAACTGGGTTTGCGATAGTCAGTCAGATCTCTGAGAGCTGATATCTGGCATGGGATTTTGACTGCTTCCACCACGATAGCTGTGGTAGTCTTAAATCGAATGTGGAAAATGCGTTTGCATTTCAAAAATTTTGCGAAATATCATTTTGTCAGGGCGGCACGGTGGTGTAGTGGTTAGCGCTGTCGCCTCACAGCTAGAAGGTCCGGGTTCGAGCCCCGGGGCCGGCGAGGGCCTTTCTGTGAGGAGTTTGCATGTTCTCCCCGTGTCCGCGTGGGTTTCCTCCGGGTGCTCCGGTTTCCCCCACAGTCCAAAGACATGCAGGTTAGGTTAACTGGTGACTCTAAATTGAGCGTAGGTGTGAATGTGAGTGTGAATGGTTGTGTGTCTCTGTGTGTCAGCCCTGTGATGACCTGGCGACTTGTCCAGGGTGTACCCCGCCTTTCGCCCGTAGTCAGCTGGGATAGGCTCCAGCTTGCCTGCGACCCTGTAGAATATATATATATATATATATATATATATACAAATATATACAAGAGTCTTTTCGAAATTCCCATCTTTCCATTACTCATTCTTTTAGCTCGCAACTTCAAATTGCCCATGTTGGTCCTGGGATTGAGATGCTGGCCTCTTCTGCCCCTCGGACCTGCTTGAGCCATCCTGGTGCCCTGTGTCTGGTCGGAGTTTTATCGCACCGCTCCTGTGGAGGACGGCCCCATGAGGACAGTTGAGGATTATACCTGGAGAACGCTCTGGACTCTTACAGTAATGCTTTTATGGCTGAGGACTACAGTTGTCTTGCTAACTTTAGGACTGCAGTTATCATGAACAGTTTTGCACTCAAGTTTCCATCAATGAAGAGTTTATAACATCAACGAAACTGACTTCATGTTAAAACTGTTAATATTATAGTCAGGCTGTCTGTTGTTGCCCAAATGAGGATGGGTTCCCTTTTGAGTCTGGTTCCTCTCGAGGTTTCTTCCTCATGTCGTCTGAGGGAGTTTTTCCTTGCCACCGTCGCCACAGGCTTCATCATTGGGGATAGATTAGGGATAAATTAGCTCATGTTTTAAGTCGTTCAAATTCTGTAAAGCTGCTTTGCGACAATGTTTATTGTTAAAAGCGCTGTACAAATAAGCTTGACTTGACTTGACTTGACTTAAAGGAAACCTGGCTAAAGATCCACCACAGTATTTTAACCCAGGATTCAAGAGGAAGAATGTTTTTTTCTTTTTTTAAATATATGGAAAAATGTTTCATTTAGTTCTCATATAATCTTTATTTATTTTATTTTTTTATTATGACCCTAATTGTTCTTAATGAAAGCCCTACCCATCAGTGTATTTTAATTCCTGTAACTAAATTGTGAAATACTGATTGCGAGGTCTGCATGGATGTTGAAACTTGTTCTAGTTAATTTGACACTTGGTACCGTCAATATTCTCACATTCATGAATCATCTGTTATCTCTGTTAATTTCAGTCATGTTTTGCCTACTGTAAAATAAAAGGAGGACATATTTCCCACATCTCTGTCTCACTCATTATGCAAATAAATCCAGGTTTCTGACTTTACGTCTTGTGAAAACACACTACTCAATAAATCTGTCACTAACAGAACAGTCAGTGCTGCTTTTGTTTGGATAAACAGCATCCAATTCATTCAGCGTGACCCAGACGAACATGCCCACCTATGGCGTGTCCTTTCTTGCAGCTGAGCCGGATGCCTGGATGCAGATTCTGCAGTAAAGCACACTGACCCTTTATGTTTGGACAGATCTGGAAAGATCCAGTCCAGTTTCCATCCTTCCTGCAGCGGATCATGTTGGAGTTTGGACCCTGCTGTGGAGACATATCTACGTGGGTGTAGTGTCATGAGAGAGCAGACGGATCATATCACCTATCTCAAGGACAAATTAGTCAAAATTCTCAGACATTTTAATGCCGTGCAATTTAAAAGAAAAGCAGGTTTAATTGAATCATACTGGCGGAATGTTTTTGTGCGTCAGCTTCGGTGTGTGTGACCTGTACATGAAAACATTCAGGATTACATCTGGCGGAACGCTTGATTTTGTTTGTGCCATGCTGCAAATTCCACCATGAGGTCATCGGACATCAAAGGAGTGTTGCAGAGATGTTGCTGGCAAGGTCAGCCATCCAACAGCCAGTGTTCGCCTTGTGTGTGTGTGTGTGTGTGTGTGTGTGTGTGTGTGTGTGTGTGTGTGTGTGTGTGAAAGACAAGGACAATTACTCAATCATTTTCCTCTTCTAGGTTCTGAACCCAGAACTCTTCACTCATTCATTTAAATTAAACCAGATTGATAAATGCAGGGACAGACACACACAGGAAGCTAGGTAAATAAAGATAACTCCGCTACACTTGTTTATCCCATAGCACTTTAGAATGCTGGATCCTGATTGGTCAGAAGGTGTTGATTATTAATGAGCTTGATCTAATGTGTTATGTGTTTCTAAAGTAATATACTGTACATACAAGGGAAGCCAAATATGTATTTCGGGGAAGCCATGGCTAAATGGTTAGAGAAACAGCTTTGGGACCAAAAGGTTGCTGGTTCAATTCCCTGAACCAGCAGGACTGGCTCAAGTGCCCTTGAGCAAGGCACCTAACTCCCAACTGCTCCAGTAAGTGTGGTGGTGTACCTTACTGGTGGTCTGATTAGTTAAAGAAACAAGAGTGCTCTGAAAGCACAATATCCCCTGCTGGCAACTAGGCCATAACTCTGGTAAAATGCGAATGAATTGAACGAACTTGCAATATGTGTATTACCGATATACAACAATGCCGCTTGTCAAGTTTTGTGAAATTCCTCCAAAAATTGTGAGAGGAGTTGATTTCAGAAGGTCAGTACCCTTCCTGGGACGGACGGAAATTATATCAAATTATTATTTTGTTAATCAAGGGCTGGTAACTCTGGTAAAATGTGACCAAATCGAACGGAATTAAAATATGCATATTACCAACATATCACAAAGAATCCTGCCAAGTTTCGTGAAATTCCTCCAAGATTTGTGAGAGGAGTTGATTTCAGAAGGTAAGCACCCTTCCTGGGACAGACGGACGGACATCACCACAACATAATCCAGCGGGTGGATAAAAACTGATGATGCGATTATCAATTCGGGCAAGAACCCAGCCATAACTAACATACAGGGGTGTGTATGCTTGATGATCCATATAAACTTTTTTTTTTAATGTGTAATTGTTGATGAAGTTTATTTTGCAATTTTGGAAGGAGTCTCCAGTGTCAGCGCTTGGTAACGGTCAGAAGTAAAGCTGTAACTAAGTTTTCCAGTATGGGAAACTCTTCAGGACTGAGAAGTTTACACTTTGTGGTTTCTAAGTAAAATAACTTTTTTATAAAAAATGTTTTTAACTTTGAGAGACAGAAAAAAGCAAGGCTGATGAGGGAATATCGTTCAAAGCTGCTTTAACACAAGTGATAAAAAGATTTAACTTGTTTTGTGGATGTTCCACAGCCTACCTATAAATGGATAAAAGTATGATACATTGCTCGTTAGTTAAAAAATATATATATAAATTCAAATTGCTGTGGTATAAACTGAATAAAACTGCATGTCTGCATCACACCACCCCGAGGCTGATTATTTTCCTCCAACAGCGTATTCACTGACTGCGTTGCCTCGAATGAGTTAAAGAAGAGAATGGCCACAACTGATCTAATTTGCTCTGACATCAGTATTATTAGCTCGACAAAAGATGACTTGTCATCAAGTGTGGGAACTTGCACAGCGAGCAATGCAGAAAGGAACTGACAAACCTGCTTGCAGGGAACAGAGGTCTTCACCGTGCTGTTGACAGACTGGCACTGCAGCCAGCACATGCTGTCAAATAGGAAGCCATCAGTGCAGTGGTACATCCCGTGGAAGACCGGAGGAGGTGAAGGACACATCACCGGCTCACATGATCCCTCCAGCCATCGGCCGTCTTCCGTGCACTGCATCTTAAACGCCCGCCTTCAGTGAAAAACAAAGAGAGGGGTGGTAAAAATGTAGGCACACAAACAAAGTTTAGAAAGTATACAAAACGACCTTGCCATGGAATCACTTGTCAATACTGCAACAAATTTATGAGGCCTTGTGCCATCAATCAACTATGGAGTGTTTCCCGTCTAGACAGTGATTAATTAAAGAGTCACTAGACTGAAAGTGAACAGCTTGACAGTGCTAGATACCTCTTAGGCTTATTGGTGGCATGGTATCCAGGCTTGCACTTGTACTTGCAAAGTGAGCCCACTTTGAGGCCGGTCTCATTACAACGTTTGGTCTGCAATACAGCATTGGGGATGATGGGTGGAGCAGGACATCGCAGCTCACACAAGGCCTCTGGGAAGGACCACAGGCCATCCTCCATGCAAGTCAGCGTGTTATTAGTTCCTATAGCCACAGTTCAAGTTTGGGTAGCAATTATAGCTAATACATGAGTAAGATATATCATGACAGACCACATCAACCTTTTCTATGATCCCTAATGATTATTAATGCCAAGTCAAGCCCCTACCAGTAAATTACTACCATTATATCTAATAAAGACCTTCTGACATTCTTCACTTGAACCATGATTATAAGTTTCCAGTCGTTAGCATCTTCCCATTAGGAAGCCCTGGTAGACATTTCTCACCCACAAGCTGAGCAGGTTCCCTGCACTGGAAGGTGCACTTCTTGCCATAGGTGGTACCCTCAGGAAAGTAGAAGTTGGCAGGGTGAACATGGTACTTGTCAGGGAGGCCACAGTCAACAGGCTCACAGGACACCTGCTTATTCCACTTGCCATCTGTACAGGTGATGGTCACTGTAGATCCTGACTACAGAGGGTAAACAGAGCAAGCAAGAAACAAGGATCACAACATAGTAAAGCAGAACTATACCAAGGGTAGCCTGTTAAGAACCATTAGGAATTACATAAGTTTCTAATTTTATATATATATATATATTTTATTATTTTTTTTTTTTTAATTTGGTAAGGTTTTGGTGGAGCAGTGCCAAATTGTCTGGGGAATCATGAGATGAAACCTACTGATAGCCAGTTGTTAGAAACAATTAGGGGGAAGCCATGGCCTAATGGTTAGAAAAGCAGCTTTAGGACCAAAAGTTTGCTGGTTCAATTCCTTGGACCAGCAGGAATGGTTGAAGTGTCCTTGAGCAAGGCACCTAACCCCCTACTCTGGGTATGTTGTACGTTGCTCTGGATAAGAACATCTGCTAAATGCCTGTAATGTAAATAAAGTCTGATTTAGAAAATTAATTTATACGTCAGTATCCTCAGTGGACAAGTTGAACAGGCATCCATAACCGCTTATCCTGTGCAGGGTCGTGGGCAAGCTGTAGCCTATCCCAGCTGACTATGGGTGAGAGGCAGGGTACACCCTGGACAAGTCACCAGATCATCGCAGGGCTGACACATGGAGACAAACAACCATTCACACCTACGGTCAATTTAGAGCCACCAATTGACCTAACATGCATGTCTTTGGACTGTGGGGGAAACTGGAGCAAACCTACGCAGACATGGAGAGAACATGCAAACTCCACACAGAAAGGCCCTCGTCGGCCACTGGGCTCGAACCCAGAACCTTCTTGCTGTGAGGCGACAGTGCTAACCACTACACCACCGTGCTGCTTGAACAGGTATACTGTTGCATACAGTAACAGGGGAGGGCATATGTAGAGTGTTATGGTAAACTGGGATGTTTTGATATTGACCCTGCCCTCTCCAAGTGATGACGCCATTGTGTAGGCATTTGAGTGGCAGTACCCTGTTGCCCCAGGGTGATCATATACATGTTATACCTTATGGCTTTCCTGTTTTTGTTATGCAGTCATAGATACTCCTTCCGGAATCCTTATTTGCACTCCTACCATCTACTCCCCTGGCCTGACTGATCTTAATTGTTTTACTCCTATTTCTGCTACTCTTATTTCTTCATCTCAGTTTATCTTCATTGCATTTGTACTTATTCTTAACCTTCTTGCTACTGTATCTAATCTCACCTGGATACTGTAGAGACTTGCACACAACTGGTATGCCTATGACTCACCTTCCGGATGAGGTGTGAACACTATCATGCTGTACATGATCTCATTTGGATATGCTAGAGACTGACACTTCCTAAGAACTGTCCTATGTTATACTTTCTGTATTCTTTCACTACATTCAGTACTGTTTCCCTTGTTAGCTCATCTGGTCGACAGGCAATGAGCTTATGACATCATGTGTTGTCTGTTGTCCATCATCCGTCCGGTGTCGTCCACACTTCACAAAATTCGCTTCTTCTCTCTCAATCCTTCACTGATTTTTATTCTTTTTGGCAGGAAGGTAGGTCTGCCTGGGGTGCATATAGCTTTTACCCAAATTTGCATAATTGCAATTAATAATGAAGATATGCAGTAATTAAGTCCTAATGAGCAGTTTCCACACAAATCGCTCCTTCTCCCTCAATTCTTCACCAATTTTGATTCTTTCTGGCATGAAGGTAGGGGCACCTAGGGTGCATATAACTTCTACCCAGATTTGATTTCTCACAGGGCCAGAGTGAGCTACACTGTCATTGACAGTCTCGTCTATATTACCGTGAACATAATGATCCCATAATCCAGGGTCAACCAGAAGAGGATGGGTTTCCTTTTCATTCTGGTTCCTCTCAAACTTACTTTCTCATTTTGTCTCAGGAAGTTTTTCTTGTCACTCTCACACCTGGCTTGCTTATTAGGGATCTAAATCTATTGTTTTGGGACAGTGTCTATAGAAGTTGGCATGGTGAATATAGTACTTGCCAGGGAGGCCAGAGACCATGTACTCGCCAAGAGTCTGTAGTTGGGAGTTAAAGAGAGCATATTTGATCTTGGGTAAAAAGGAAGGCTTTTTTATTTCTAGATCAGATCCTGTATACGGAATTAGACACATAATGGTCTTTTGCAGGCGGCACGGTGGTGTAGTGGTTAGCACTGTCACCTCACAGCAAGAAGGTCCTGGGTTTGAGCCCAGCAGCTGACGAGGGCTTTTCTGTGTGGAGTTTGTATATTCTCTCTGTGTCTGTGTGGGTTTCCTCCGGGTGCTCCGGATTCCCCCACAGTCCAAAGACATGCAGGTTAGGCTAATTGGTGGCTCTAAATTGACTGCAAGTGTGAACAGTTGTTTGTCTCCATGTGTTAGCCTTGCAATGACCTGGTGACTTGTCCAGGGTGTACCCTGCCTCTCGCCCATAGTCAGCTGGGATAGGCCAGCTTGCCTGCGACCCTGTATAGGATAAGAGGCTACAAATGATGGATGGATGGATGGATGGATGGATAAACTGAGGGGAAATTGGGGGAAAAAATGGACAACTCTTGAAGTTGTTATGGTTACTAGTGGGAGACTGAATACATAAAGTGTGATGTAGAAGTCTGTGATGTTCAAAATGGTAAAAACTTGTGCTTGCTAAAAGGAAATCCCTCTGTTATAAAGCCCTACACATAGTACCTTTAAAAGTTGCCTCAGACAGAGACATTGAAGAACCTTTAAGTTCCTTGTTGGAAGCCTTTTGTTCTAATGGCGTCGTGTTGTTGAAATGGTTTGTATCAGGCTTCACAAAACTTCTCAAATCTCAAACATTCATGATTATCTATCTTGTAAAACATTGAAAAGAGTCTGTTTGCCATAACCACCATAAACTGACATTAAGTCTCAAAAGTCACTGCTTGGGAGGCACAATGGTTTGAAATGTTCTCTTGAACTGGATGTCACAGTTTGGAACTGATTTACATTACAGATGGATAAGATAACTATTGAAATGTCATGAAAGTCAGTGCAAAGCAGGTCGCTGAGTAAACTTCAAAGAGGCACAAGTTTAATTTCTGGAGTGGTACATTGTTTTATAGTGGGAGATATCTGGTACATCTGGCTATTATGCCAGCGAACGTTCCCATCCAAAAAACCAGACACGACGGACTGTTTTGATCTAAACAGGTCAGCGTGTGGTTTAGATATCATTGTGAAAGAATGTTGGCTTCCGTTGCTCCACTGAAACACTGATATTCAAAAAATGCTCTGAACATCTGGTTACAAAGTGAAAATCATCTCTGGAGGCCTGCAGTCTTAAACCTGGACATTTCCATATTTATCCCTCTTCTTCCAGTTTCACCTTATCATTATATACACAACTTATCTTCTAGTTCATTATGATCATTACGAGGAACTTTCAGAGGCAAACATGATACTACATATCTACAACTGTATCTTTTTACATATATAAAGACTGTTGAGAATCAGCAAGTCACTCTCACCAAATTCTTTATCACTTATAAATATAATTTTAAACATTGAGTAAAAATAAATAAATCTCATCTCATCATCTCTAGCCGCTTTATCCTGTTCTACAGGGTCGCAGGCAAGCTGGAGCCTATCCCAGCTGACTACGGGCGAAAGGCGGGGTACACCCTGGACAAGTCGCCAGGTCATTACAGGGCCAAATAAGTAAATAAATAAATAAAACGCACAAAAGTAATTTTTCTGGATTTAGGTTTTAATCTCAAAGATGTTTCACCTGTTCTTTACCATACTCCGGTGTTTTAACGAGGCTGTTCATTACGACCTGCATTCGTTCTGATGTAAATAGCAAATGAAGCTGATGTAATAAAAATCTTTGTAAAATAGGAAGGATAATCTGTATTTATGGTTTACAATTTTAAGTTTCAAGCTTAAACTTATCACTATCCACATCGCTTCCAGATTTATGTTACAATTTCGAGAGGTGGAGCTTGTTCAAGATGGCTGCCCCAGTCAGGTTCAAATACACATTTTTAAAAAAAAAATGCATTTCAATAACAACGATGAATGGGGTAGTGTTGCTACCTCACAGTTACAGAGTCCCCGGTTCGATCCTGACCTCAGGTTGCTGTCTGTTTATCCAGGGTGTATTCCTGTCTCTCATCTGGTTTTCCAGGGACAGACTAAAGCATTTACTCAGGATCAGTGAATTAATGAATGAGTCATGCTACTTCTGAAACCACATCAGCAAGATTGCATAACATATTAATTAGTAATCTCATTGTGGCAGCGGGGGCGTGGCCGAGCGTCGGTCTGTGAATGGAGGGCGGAGTTGGGGAAGGTGAGTGGTCGTATCGCTACACCTGTTGTCAATTAACGTGTGTTTGTGTGTCTCTTACAGTGACGGCGCACTATAAAAGGAGTGAGAGGAATAGAGGAGGGGAGATCGGGGACCAGAACACGATAGTACTGTGTGTGTGTATATGAGTGTGTCCCAATGAAAAGAGTTGTGCTGAAAAGCAAAATAAAGCAAACTCACAAGCAAATAACAGCCTGCCGTACTTCTGTGCTCCACCCACATCCGGGCCATTTCTACACTCGTGTTGTCTGAGAAGTGTGTCGGAGTGTACTTAAGGAAAATACCTTGATTCTTTGTTAACTACATACACTGATTAGCCATAAAATTAAAAACACTACCAGGTGAAGTGAATAACATTATCTCATTACAATGGCATCTGTCAAGGCAGCAAAAGAACACTCAGTTCTCGAAGTGGATGTGTTGGAAGCAAGAAAAATAGGCAAGCGGAAGGATCTCAGTGAACTTTGACAAGGGCCACATTGTGATGGCTAGATGACGGAGTCTGAGAGCATCTCCAAAATAGCACATCTTGTGGGGTGTTCCCAGTATGCAGTGGTTAGTACCTACCAAAAGTGGTCCAAGAAAGGACAACAAGTGAACCGGCGACAGGGTCATGGGTGTCGAAGGCTCACTGATTGGCATGGGGCATGAAGGCTCGCCCATATGGTCCAATCCCACAGAAGAGCTACTGTAGAACAAACTGCTGAAAAAGTTAATGCTGGCTAAAACAGAAAGGTGTCAGCATTAACTTTTAACATAGTGGTTATGTGGGATTGGACCATATGGGCTAGTCTTTGTGCCCCATGTGAATCAATGAGCCTTTCACACCCATGACCCTGTGGCTGGTTCACCAGTTGTCCTTCCTTGGACCACTTTTGGTAGGTACTAACCACTGCATACTGGGAACACCCCACAAGACCTGCTGTTTTGCTCTGATGCTCAGACCCCATCATCTAGCAATCACAATTTGGCCCTTGTCAAAGTCGCTCAGATCCTTACGCTTGCCCATGTTTCCTGCTTCCAACATATCAACTTCAAGAACTGACTGTTTTCTTGCTGTCTAATATACCCCATCCCTTGACCGGTACCAATGTAACAACATCCATCCATTATCTGTAACTGCTTATCCTGTACAGGGTCGCAGGCAAGCTGGAGCCTATCCCAGCTGACTATGGGCGAGAGACGAGGTACACCCTGGACAAGTCGCCAGATCATTGACAACCAGAGACAAACAACCATCCACGCTCACATTCACACCTACGGTCAATTTAGAGTCACCAGTTAACCTAACCTGCATGTCTTTGGACTGTGGGGGAAACCGGAGCACCCGGAGGAAACCCACACAGATACGGGGAGGACATGCAAACTCCACACGGAAAGGCCCCTGTTGGCCACGGGGCTCAAACCCAGAACCTTCTTGCTGTGAGGCGACAGCGCTAACCACAACACCACCGTGCCGCCCAATGTAACAACATGATCAGTTTACCCATCAGTGTTTTTAATTTTATGGCTGATCAGTGTATATTAGTTTCCTTGCTGCATCAAACAATACTTACATAACTTGGCTGCTCAATTACATCTGGGATAAGCAAAAAATATATATTCTGCTTCTCTTTCACAATGCATTTTAAATCAAAACATATCTTTTATTGTGTCTAGCAGTATGAAAACAGCACTTCTTAAAGTGGCAACCCTGGACATGTGGTTTATTAGTTTGGATGAGTTGCAAAACGTCAACATTATTAATCGCCTATTCTTTCTACAGGGATGACTGGAAAAACCTTTATACACACATTTTACAAAGCTTTATTACCCTGCCTGTTTAATGTTTTGATCTATTCTCCATTTATGTCATCTTTCATTTATATAAAATAAAATGCACCTAATAGTCTGGATACCATTGGAATTCTGTAATTTCTGATAAAGGTTTTATGTTTCATATTCACGCCTCCGTGCCAGAAAATTCCTATTTATATCACAGCGATCCCCACACAAAACCACAGACTTAACATTGATGTGCCACTGACTCTGAATTATGTAGAGCATAACATTAGCTCATAAATACCAAAGTTTTTCATAAATGGCAAATAGCATCGTGTCAATCCAAGTCCGAGAACAATATTAGCAAATTTGAATCACCTCACTGCAGTAGTACCGTCCAAGAAATATATCAAAGGAGACACATAATCAGAAAAATACACATTAATCATTGTTTTCATGGTTTTGGACAGCTGTGTATTTTTGTATCAAGAACGGATTTTTTTTCGTAGTAACTGATAACAGGTTTCTGAATCTTTATGACTGTGCCATAAGCTAACATTCAGACAGGAACTGATTTGAACCGTTACATAGCGCGAGTGTCTTGAATTAAACACACATGTGTTTGCAGAGTTTCCAGCCCAATCCAATCAAGCAAAGTCTGTCTGAATGGTGGAAAGGTAGAAAGCACTTTATTTGTATCCATGGGATTCATAAATGAAGGATTTTTTTGGTCAAATGACTAGAAAGTGTATTATTCGCAGCCTGAGTCGATGATATTTGCCAAGCATTATATAGTTCACCTAGCTAATAGCTAGCTGATGTTAACTAGCTTGCGTAGATTACTCTGTGATGCTAACAAGCCACCAGGCAATCTCATATTACATCCTTTTAGTGTTAATCGCAATGGTTTTCTCATCTCATCTCATTATCTCTAGCCGCTTTATCCTGTTCTACAGGGTCGCAGGCAAGCTGGAGCCTATCCCAGCTGACTACGGGCGAAAGGCGGGGTACACCCTGGACAAGTCGCCAGGTCATCACAGGGCTGACACATAGACACAGACAACCATTCACACTCACATTCACACCTACGCTCAATTTAGAGTCACCAGTTAACCTAACCTGCATGTCTTTGGACCGTGGGGAAACCGGAGCACCCGGAGGAAACCCACGCGGACACGGGGAGAACATGCAAACTCCACACAGAAAGGCCCTCGCCGGCCACGGGGCTCGAACCCGGACCTTCTTGCTGTGAAGCGACAGCGCTAACCACTACACCACCATGCCGCCCGCAATGGTTTTGTATACTGTATATATGCTAACAACTTAGCAACATATCACACACAAAGCTAGGTAGCTTAAGCGGCTTGCTAATTTCAGCGTTATAAGATTAGCCAACAGTTTGTACATCAGTCGTGGCCTTCTCTTAAGATTGGCTTCAAAGGCTAAAAATGTAACTTTTAATCGCTAGCAAAAGTCCTAACAAAGTGCATTCAATTTACACTTAAGATTACGTTGTGATGTTAAATGTGCAATTTGTAATTTAAAAATGATAATAATAATATTAATACATTTTCAAAATACTACAACTTGGAAAATACTGGGTTCACAATATGCTATGCAATGGACCTGACTTGTTTCTTCAGTTCAGATTTCTGCTTAAATGTTTCTGGCCCAGAAATGAGCTCTACCCCCAGCTGAAATAGCAACATTACAGGCATTTAGCAGATGGTCTTATCCAGAGCAACATACAACATACCCAGAGCAGCTTGGGGAGCAGTTAAGGGTTAGGTGCCTTGCTCAAGGGCACTTCAGCCATTCCTGCTGGTCCAGGGAATCGAACCAGTGACCTTTTGGTCCCAAAGCTGTTTCTCTGACCAGTAGGCTATGGCCCCATTAGGCCATAGCTTCCCCCATAGCTGGAACAGTTATTTCAGTAATTGCAGCATCAAAGCTGCAATTTTTTTTTTCTTCACAAAAGGCAAAAATGTAGTGTTTGGCAGAGGAGATGGGGTTGGCTAAAAGATGGAATTATAATTAAAAAATTATAAACTGCCCCTTTAACACCAAGGTTTTGAAAACGCACATATCGGATTTTTTTTGTCTTTTTTTGTCATGTTTCCAGAATTTGCTGTTGTGTTTCTGAATTTACTGTTATGATTCTTGTTTTGCTGCTGTGTTTCTGAATTTTTTACAGAATTTGCAGTTACATTTCTGATTTTTTTCTTTTTTAACAGAATTTCCTGTTGTGTTTCCGAATTTGATGATGTGACTTGAATCTTGTTATGCTGTTTTTGGTTTTGCTGTCAATGTTTTTTAGTTTAGCAATTGCGTTTTTGTTCTGTTAATGTGTTTTCCACTTTCGGGCCACTTACAGGAAAAAAACCAACATGTAGGTGTATACATGCACACATACACACACACTTATGTAATCAGTAATGTGAAGCTTCACATGCAGTCGTCGTTGTCGGCTGTCCATTGCTAGTGATGACTGCTTCATTAGGATGCGCAGAAACGCAGATGGCTGCGAGGCCCGCACCAGAGTGGAGGCACGAATGGGCGCCACAGGACTTTCTTATTTTCCTTTCCTAATGAAGCGCCTTGCACAGTAAGGTTAGACAAACGATGACATGCCCCCATCGTGTTGTCTCTCTGGACCTCCAGACCTGATACCAACTGGTGCAGAAAGGTGCCACAGACCTGACGGGTATGGAAGTTGCCTGGAAGTGACAACTGACTTGGTGAGTGATGCCATCCGTTGGCCATTTGAGTGGCTCTTCTGCATGCCATCAGGTGGTGTGCCATTGACCCTGTTGGGTTCATCTGCCACATTGCACCGAAAAGCGCCCTGCTGCCAGCACCTTATTGATGTACTATTTAACCCATAGCTGGAACCCAGGCAGGTGCTACCACTGCGGGTCAGAGCAGACTTGGGAGCAATGGTGATTAAGGGGTAACTCCACTTTCCCCAATACTCAAGTCCTCCCAGACCTGAGACTCACCACCGGTTGCGGTTTAAAGTTACACCCAGGACTAATATTCACATGCAATAGCAGTAGTAGCAGAGTGAGTATTCTCTCCAGAATATTAGATTATATCTGCCTTTGGGCATTGTGTGTGTGTTCATGTGTGCTGTGGGAGAACAGCAGGAATTATGTAACATCTCGTTCCCATATCTATCATGCACATCTATTTGATTTCCCATTGTTCAGTTCTGACCGACTGTCTGTCAGTGTGAGATTTGGTTTCTGTTCATTTCCTGTGGGCTTATGGGCTATAAACCACTGTCAGGGACACGTTTGTGCATCTAACGGATGAGTTTTACATGCCGAATACTGCTTTCTCTTGTAAAAAGAAACAGGCGTAGGTAAACGTGTGTGCATGCACCCATGAACGCACACACGGACGCACGCACATACAAACAAACCCATAACAAACACACATAAAACACCAGGATTCTGGCGGTTAACGTCCAGCTGCAGGCACGACTAGGGAGAAAAAAAACAAAACAAAAAACACCACCACCCAATTGCATTAAGACAGCGTTTGTGTGAAAGGAGTTTCCTCCTCTTTTTTCCCTTTTTTTAAATTTTATTTACAGTTGAGGTTTCTGCTCCTCTCTGCTGGATAGTGTGTCTAATTCAAGCCAGGCATCTCCACAGCACATCTGCTCAAGCAGAGTCCAAACAAAATGCCAAATTCATCACAAGCCTTTATTTTGCACCCGGTTCCCTTGAGCTCCTTTATCTTATGGATGCGCCTTCACAGCGATCATTAGCTCAGTGACTAAGAATCATGAAAAGGTTATGAGATCAAATCCTAGCCCTTAATGGAATGTTTTGGCAAAAAAAAAAGTAATTTTTCCACTTACCTGATACAAGGAACAAAATTGGACTGTTTTGCTGATACAGATTGTGTCATGAGACTGGGTGATAAATGGATGTAAGTGCAGAAAGAGTTTTATTGAACGCAAGCTGGCAAAAAGTTCCGAAACGTGAAGCAAAGAGCATAACCAGAAACAGGCGGAGTTCAGGTGGTTGGCAAACAGTAAAAACTAGGCAAGGCAATACGTGGTCAGAAAAACAGAAAACACTGTCAAAACCAGAGTAGCAAAATGGTAATCAAGACTTGTTAATGTCAGATACAAGGAACAGATCGTATATTTTGCAAAGTCTGTGTGTGAAGAGAGTCCTTATATGCACAAGCTGTGATCGCGCTCTGATAAGGAACAGGTGCATGGCAATTAGTCTTAATGAGCTTAAGCATGGCACTGCACTCGAGGTGTGCTGCTGTGCACTCCGAGTGCAAATGCAAATGTGTGTGGATGGGACATGCAGGCGGTGGCTTGGATTCACATAAAGGCATGGGTTTGACAAGAATGTGGACTCGGACGTGGACATAGGCTTGAGCATGGCCATCGACTCTGGCATCAGCATGGGCATGGACATGGGTTTGAGCTTGGGCATGGATCCTAGCATCAGGTGGGAGCATGGGCATGGACTCAGGTGTCAGTGTGGACTTAGGCATGGACATGGGCTTGAACATGGGCATGGACCCTGGCGTCAGCATGGGCATGGACTTGAACATGGGCATGGAACACAAATGCACGCAGATGTGACAGACTGTGCCACTGACTGTATAACTGTTACCACCCTGTTGTTGAATATTTTCCTATAACAGCATATCCTTGTGTTTTAATCCTCTTAAATGACAGAAATAATTCTTTTTTTTTTTTTTTTAATCAAAGAACACCACATTCTGGAAAGTGTAAAAACCTCACTCCTGGTGGAACACTTACTGATCGTTACAAAGGGCTGACACTGGAGACTCCTTAAATAAATGTTAAATAAGTATTTCTGGAACTACTGTCAGAGCTCTTCCTCTCACATACAAGTTTAGACTTCATTAGATGCAACAGAAGAATAGATTTGCTTTTAGCAGTAGTGATCTACAGTGTATCAATAAACCTTCAAACAAACCACCAGAAGCTACCCACATCGCCAGTATCATGGCAGAGTGCTAAAGTTTTGCCCCCAGACAAAAATGCATATTTTTATTAAAAATCTATAACAGCTTTAAATTCTAAAGCAGCTTCATGAGCAGCTAAGAGTCAGAGAATGTGACAAAAATGTGAGCAAAGAGTTTTCATAAATATTTTAAACAAATAGCAAAAAACCTAAAGCCCTTACAGACGAGTGAAATACAGTTTTCATTCCACCAAAAAAAAAGAAAACTTTAAATCTTTAATAACGAAACCTTGTTGGTATCAGGGTGCACAAACTTTTACACTCAATGATACAGGTCCACTGTGGTGCATACAGAGAAAGTCCTATATGATGGGGACAGCTGGGAATAATTGATAATTTGCTCGGTTTACTAAGCTGAGGCCTCCATGCGATGGCAGATGTAATCTCCCCACCACAGCGCAATTGTGCATTTGCATGTTCAGGGGAAAGTGGAATTAGCATGTTTCCCACACCGGTTATCCATCAAACATCTGAGAAAAGGGTTTACATGGAGAAAACAAAAACAACAGTGCACCCACGCTCTCTCTCTTTCACGCACACACACGTATTTGCATGCACTGACACACGCAAACAAGTGGACTGAACAGAACAGATGGTTTTGCAGATATAACAATCTAAAAGAGTTCCTGGAAACCCGTTTGACACAAGTGGAGCAAGTCTGAAATTCCCTATTGAAGCATGATGATGAGATGGAGCTTGACGTTGGTCTCGTCTTTCACTCTTTCCATGCTGATGCTGCAATCTTACATATGCAAGCACATACGTGCCACACGCAACACAGAACCTGGTGGGTCTGGTTTTCCCTCAGGGTCAGAGGACTGCTCCAGAGTAAGCTGTTTAGCAGCATGCACAGGTACAAAACGTACTGTATTCGAAGTATGTTATGATTCTGCATGTTAAAAGAACGTAATTAAACTAACGCATTTGTTTCAATATTTCATAACTAAGGGTGCACCATTTTTTGCATTCAACTGTACAGGTGAACAAAAGTAATGTTGTTATAAAATGATAGAGTAGATGAGAACTGCTCTTGCATGTACTGTATGTGTGTTGTGCTGTTCGTTCGGTTGTGCTGGTGCTGCACACACTGCTAACTGTGGAACAAGCAGTTATCCAAGTCTGACAAGGAGCTTAATTTTTGCTCGACACTTTACACTTTAAGGAGATGTAGTTTTGTCAAACAATTTACACACAACATATTCAAAGATAGCTAGTGATATAGAGTTAGGTCAGTAATGGAACTGTTTCAGAACAAGGGTCTACAGCATAAAGAAACTTTAACCAATTCACCACACTCTTCCAGGAAATTTTACAAATCCCACCAGCTCAGACAGACACACTTAACCAATCCTGGCCCTTCCCACAGAAAGTTTGACCCATCCTAAAGGAAAATTGACCAATCCTTCACACTTCCTCTGGAAATTTTACCAATTCCATCTGCTCCTACAGACACACCTGACCAATTCAGGCCCTTCCCACAGAAAGTTTAACTAATCCCTCCTACTCCTGCAGAAAATTTGACCAATCCCTTTCATTCCCACAGGAAAGTCTACCAATCCCACCTGTTCCTGCAGAAAATTTGACCAATCCCATCTGCTACCACAAACACTCTTGACCAATCCTACCTGCTCCTGCAGAAAAATTAACCAATCCCTCCTATTCCCACAGGAAATTCTACCAATCCCACCTGCTCCTACAGACACTCTTGACCAATCCTACCTGCTCCTGCAGAAAATTTGAGCAATTCCATCTGCTCCCACAGACATTCTTGACCAATCCTACCTGCTCTTGCAGAAAATTTGACCAATTCCTCCTATTCCCACAGGAAATTCTAATCAATCCCACCTGCTCCCGCAGACACTCAACCAATCCTTGCCCTTTCCACAGATAATTTTTACCAATCCCACGCACTCCTGCAGAAAATTTCACCAATCCCATCTCCTCCTGCAGACACATTTGACCAATCCCACCAGCTCCTGCAGGAAATTTGACCAATCCCTCACACTCCCTCTGGAAATGTTACCAATCCTACTTGCTCCCACACACATACTTGATCAATCCCTGCCCTTTCTACAAAAAGTTTCACCAATCCCTCCTGCTCCTGCAGAAAATTTGACCATTCCCTCCTATTCCCACAGGAAAGTCTACCAATCCCACCTGCTCCTGCAGACACACTTGGCCAATTCTACCTGCTCATGCAGAAAATGTGACCAATCCCACCTGCTCCCAAAGATACTCTTGACCAATCCTACCTGCTCCTGAAGAAAATTTGACCAATCCCACCTATTCCCATAGGAAATGTTACCAATCCCAGACATTCCAGCAGAAAATTTGACAAATCCTTCACATTCCCTCTGGAAATTTTACCAGTTCTGCTTGTGCCCACAAACACACGACCAATTCAGGCCCTTCTCCCAGAAAGTTTAACCAATCCCACTTGCTCTGACTGAAAATTTAACCAATTACACCTATCCCCACAGAAAATTTTACCAATCCCACCCATTCTTGCAGACACACTTCACCTATTGTGGTATTTCCCATAGAAAAGTTGACCAATCCCAGACACTCCTACCAAAAGTTTTGACAAAGCCCACCTGCTTCAAGTTTTTATTGTTGTTACTTATTTTCATATTCTCTATATGTTATATATTTTGGTGAATTAATCATTATTCTATTTGCCAAAATATAAACAAATTGAATAAAGCATTTACACAAGATGAACAAATGAACGTAGACCCATCAGACTGCCATACGGTATACAGTATGCTCCCCTGTTAGCATACATGGACTTTCTTTGCCCCGCAAAACTTCATATCTTACCTCCTGTTCCCACCCACATGAAAGTAAAAACTGACCAATCCTGTAACTTTTTTTTGTTCGATCCTGAGCGGTTCTGGTGCCTACCCTCTACTCTCCTCTCTGATTCAGTCCCCGCCCCAACAATGCACTGACCAATCAGACTTCAGTTCCTGTTCAAAATGGCAATGTCATCAGTCAAGCATTTGGAATAAAAATATAACCCTCCATTTCTGATAGCATTTCATTTTCTGTTTTGATACAGAGGTTGGTGCAAAAGTCCCCCCCCCAATGTATTCTGAATGAATAAATGAAAATGTCTCATCTCATCTCATTATCTCTAGCCGCTTTATCCCTCTACAGGGTCGCAGGCAAGCTGGAGCCTATCCCAGCTGACTACGGGCGAAAGGCGGGGTACACCCTGGACAAGTCGCCAGGTCATCACAGGGCTGACACATAGACACAGACAACCATTCACACTCACATTCACACCTACGCTCAATTTAGAGTCACCAGTTAACCTAACCTGCATGTCTTTGGACTGTGGGGGAAACCGGAGCACCCGGAGGAAACCCACGCAGACACGGGGAGAACATGCAAACTCCACACAGAAAGGCCCTCGCCGGCCACGGGGCTCGAACCCAGGACCTTCTTGCTGTGAGGCGACAGCGCTAACCACTACACCACCGTGCCGCCTAAATGAAAATGTATTTATTGTTTTTGTAATACAGAAGTGAATATGAGGCATAAGAATATATCTATTACTCAAAAATCGACAGCAACTTATCTCTGTCTTGAACCTAATCTTCAGAAGACAGAATTTTAGCAGGCATGGCAAGAAAAATGGGGAAGCTGATGTTATAGTGAGAGAATCCAAAATTCTGCTTAGATACCAGAGACACTGGACGCAATTATGGTGGACCTACAAGTTACTAGCAATGTGTATATCACATTCTGAAAGGTAGATGCCTTTTTTGAATTAACTTTTGAACTTATGTATGTCGTTTTTGCACTATTTGACCATATTTGCAACCCAACACACTAAATGTCTTATTCCTGCAGTACATGCATACACATTATATACATACACACACATATATATATATATATATATAGCGCGGAGGCAGCAGTCTGAGCATGGAAGCCCAAACTTCCCTCTCCCCAGACACCTCGGCCAGCTTGACCCAGCCCCGGATAAGCGGAAGAAAATGAAATGGAAAAAAAAAATATATATATATATATATATATATATATATATATATAGAGAGAGAGAGAGAGAGAGAGAGAGAGAGAGTGTGCGTGTGTGTGTTTGAGCTTTGCTTAGTTTGTGTATGGAGCTTAGGGAGCACGGTTGGAGGGGGGCCGAGTGTTTAAGGCCACAGCTAACCACTTCCACATGCGGCTCCTCAGTGCACGTAAAAAGTTGTTGAGGTGCCGCTCTATAACGTTAATAGCTGCCGAGAACGTGGGGGCTCTTGGCAAAGGGGGTCGGCTGGAATGCACACACTCATTCATCTGCTCTCTCTTTCTCGCTCACTCTTTTTTCTTTCTTTCTGGTTGTTTTATCCAGACTTTTCTTGGGGCCAGACGGCGGGGACAAAACTGAGAAGCAGACTATACAGTAGCTCTGTCTTTTCTTACACACTGGAGAGATGATGTTCTCTCTCTTTCTCTCCCCCCCCACCCCGTGTGTGTGTGTGTGTGTGTGTGTGTGTGTGTGTGTGTGTGTGTGTGTGTGTGTGTGTGTGTTCCAAGCCGTGTGCATACCTGGCTCTTGATGAGGTCATCGTCCCGGTGGATCTGCAGCACGTAGCCACTGTTGCATGTGACAGTGCATCGGGCGCCATTGAAAAAGCCGCCGCTACATCGTAGCTCTGCATTGCGGACCTTCGGCTCCTGGCAGTCGATGGCCTCACAGGAGTAATGAACGCAACTGGAGGGAGATAGAAAGAATGAAAGAGAGAGAGAGATAAGGAAATAAGAAAGAGAGCGAGAGAGCGAGAGAGAGAGAGAGGCTGTTGCACACAAACTGCACTACGTCATCCTCCAGACAGCCCGGAGGACTAACAGTGGAATACTACATGTCACATTCAACTCCAGGGAGACACACACACCGCGGTCAACCTGACATTAATCTTCATTACTTTGGCAACAAAGCCGCAGGGAGGGAGCTGCAGTATAAATAGAATGTGCTTGGCCCACTCTTTCCATTCTGGAGCTAAACAAATGAGACCTCACGAGCAACACGATGGAAGTGGAGGTGAGCGTAGTGGCTCGACCGGGACCTGTGTCCAAGCAAGACATTTTGGGACACTAACATGACATGCTTTGGTCAACTAGAACTCTTGTCAAACATGAAAAAGTAAAACATCAGAGTCGGATGTCTTACATATCCGTAGCACACAAACACAAGCAAGCAAACCGCATTCACATTCACTTCTTCCCCACACAGACAAATAAAGAGCGTTTGAATCATTAACACATGCCTTGGCTCTGATTGGATCAACATGGGACAAAGTGAAACAGATTGAAATGGGGGACACATAAACAGCGGATACGGTTCTCTTTTACAAATCAATATGCAGGCTTAAAATCCAAACTAATCATTTGATAGTGACATGATGTCAAGTCTACTCATTCACAAACATCTCCAGATATGATGGATGCCTGTGATGAGTGGGTTTTATTTCTTTGTTTTAAACTTCGCTGCCATTAATAGCTCATAAAAAGCTTTGCAGTGGACAGATCTAGATAACTTGAAAGCTAAAAACAGGACAGACGAGGAAAGAATATTAAACAGATCACTGAAGAAGAATTTGTGTGGGCTAAACAAGTGATATAGCGGTCCATCTGAAGGGCATTTGAAGATCAATTTCCAAACGCGAAGAGTTGCTACTAGGAAAAAAAAATTGTTTGACGTACCAATACGGTTTCATATACTTGGCCAAAAGTATGTAGACACCTATATGTGGTTCTTCACCAAACTGTTGCCATAAAGTTGGAAGCACACAACTGTATTGAAACCTTTGGATGCTGTATCACTACAATTTCCGTTCACTGGATCTAAGAGGCCCAAACCTGTTCCAGCATGGCAATGCCCTTTCGCACAAAGTGAACTCCATGAAGACATGATTTGCCAAAGTTGGAATGGAAAAACTCAAGTGTCCTGCACAGAGCCCTGACTTCAACCCTACTGAACACCTTTGGGAAGAACTGGAGCCTCCTCAACATCCCAATATCAGAGCCTGATCTCACTAACTGATGAACAAGCACAAATCTTTATCGTCCTGCATATACTCTTCAGTGTATTTATTGCTTTGCACTCTTCTCACACTATTGTGTATTTGTACATTATGTAATCTTGTGTACTGCACTACTCCAATGCTACGTGTTGCACCATGGTCCACCATACAAGCTACTGTATATAAAAGGAATGACGATAAAAAACCTGCTTGACTTAACTTGAAATCCCTAAAATCTGGTGGAAAGCCTTTCCAGAAGAATGGAGGATAGTAGACCAACAAATTGGTGGACCAACTCCATTTTGTTGCCCATGGTTTTGGAATGTTATGATCCAAGAAACAAATGAAGGAATGAAGGTGTCAACACACTTTTGGCCATATAGTGTACAATGTACATATATTAAAGCATATAAGGAATAAAAAACCTGGGGGGGGGGTATAGAAAAATAATTGACAGTGAGGAGGTGTGATGAATCCCAGACTACAATTATTTCCCCATAACAAGAATAAGCAGTGTGTTATTCCTCTTGTATGACAGCAATTTGCCTAGGAGGACAAATAGGTGCTGTTAAAACCATCACGTCATACGTTTTACTCATTTCGAGTTACATTTTATGTTGTGGAATGACCACAAAACAAATTGGTTCTTGTTATCTCATATATAGCAGCTGTATATTGTACATTCTGAAGACTTAAGGTGATGATATATGGGGCAACTTTTTGGGCAGTCTTGCTGGGCAATTATGCTTGAACACTTTCCCACTGAGATTGGGCGACATAATTTCTATCTGAACGATTTTGATCATTTTGGGCAACTTTTTAAGATCATCCAATCAGAGTGCTAGCAGCAAATCACATGATCACCTGAGAGCTTCTGAAATTTTCAACAAGGATGGCGGCATCTCAGGCAGTGGAGCGAAGAAAAAGAGAGATGACTTAGATCTTTTTATGCAAGTAAGCTGTTCTGTGTGAACCCAAAGTGGTGAATTTACCTCATCAAATGCTTAGAAAACCAACAGACCACTATTTTTCTGTGCTCAGGTTGTAATTAAGACATCGAGTTTTTCAGCGAAATGTAAACTTCTGTTAGCTAACCACCGCTCCATAGAGACCGAATGGGATTTAGCTAACTAGAGGTGGTTTTTGCTAACATAATTAGCTGAAAGTTATTGCTAGCTATGTAAGGATAATGTTAGCTCTCTTGCGTCAAGTTATAAGTGATGGGCAGCTATTTATTTATTTATTTATTTTGGTGAGTTGTAATAGAGATTGTCTAACTCAGGGCTATTCAAATACATTTGCAGCGGGGCCAAACTAGAAAATTACAAAATTTGTGAGGGCCGGACAGACAATTGACATAAAATTGATATCAGCTAAAGGCAATTAAAATATACTATAGAGTAGAGTGGGGTAATACGCCCCCGTGGGGTAATACACCCCCGGCCTGTTTTACCCAAAATAAGTTACATTTCTATTGTTGCTATGGACTGGCTTGACAACGAGGATATACAAATATCCACTGTGAATCGCATATCAGCAATGCAGTGGAGAGAAATCAAATTTCATGGTAAGTGATATAATTTTCAGATATCAGTAAAACTGTATTTAGATAGCTGCTATTTCGTCAGATATCACAGCTGTGTATGTGGTATGAGTAGACAAGTCAGTACGTTAAAAAAATACATTAGGTATAAAAAGTTGAATCACATTTTGAAAGTAAGACCCTTTTTTGTAAAAGTGTAGTCTGTGGGGTAAAACGCCCCCTTAATGGCGGGGTAAAAGGCCCCCAGGGGGCATCGTTTCCTTTTATCATAATTACTGTATTTCATACATTTCTGAATAGCAGATACATAGTTTTTAATAACATCTCGCTTACCTGGTTGAGTAAAGCAAGTAATTTGAACTTAATATTAAAAATAATTGAAATTTAAAAAAAATTGAAATTAAAATGCGAAATATAATAAAATAATGCATCTATTCATTAATTCAGGGATATGTTCTTGTTTCTTTCACATTATAGGCTTAAGTAAACACTTTTGCTATCCAAACAGCTTTTTTTGAGTGAGGGGGGCCTATTGCCCCACCTCAGGGGGCCTTTTACCCCACTGGGGGGTAAAAGGCCCCCTTGGCACAATGTTTGTTTTTGTTTAAAAAAAAATTAAGTATTAACTTTAGGCAAACTTTAGGTGGCATTATTGTTCATGTCACTGTTGTCAAAAACTATGATTAAAACTAAACACATGGTTCATTTCAACTTGGAGAAAAACTGAATTTTCCTTAAGGGGGGCTTTTTCCCCCACTCTACTCTACTAAGGTACATAATATATGAAATAAAATAAGGTACATTATTCTTTTCCTTTATTATGAAATATAATGAAAAATGGTACTTTTTTTAATAGATGAGGACACGTTGTCTTTCGTTTTTTGGTCAATAATCATTTTGTCAACAACCACCAGCATGCAGTCTTTAATAGTTTCCGACTCGGTGAAGGGTCTTTTTTTTTTTCCCTTGTCAGTATCCACGCCACTCGTAGAGATCCAATAAAAGCTCTCTCTTGTTCTGTGCAAAAGCCACCAATTGCACGCTGACTTTGTTCAAAAGAAGTTACCAGTCTGTCTATTCTCCTTCGTCTCTCCTCTGAGCCCTCTCGGTATTGCTCAGAAAATGAAGCATGTTTTGTTGTAAAATGTCTCTTCACGTTGTACTCTTTGGCCACAGCTACAGATTTGTTGCACAATAAATACACAGGTCTATCGCTTGCCGTAGTTGGCAAAGTAAATAAGTACTTTTCAGTCCATTCGCTTTGAAATTTATGGTTTTCTCTGTCAACTTTGCGATGTTGCTTGGACAGTGCCATGTTGCCACTGCTGTAGCTGCATGGAGTGTCACATCGCGAGAATCAGCGAGAACGAGTGTTTGTCACCATGGAGACGACCTGTATTCTGGTCTGTGCCAGAGCGGTAGAGAAAACTGTGCACCGCGGCAGATACGTAGATATGTTTTTTGTTTTGTTTTAAAAAATCTGCCGCGGGCCGGATTAAATTTCAATCGGGCCAATTTCGCCCCCGGGCCGCTATTTGAATAGGCCTGGTCTAACTTATCCTCTGATCTAATTCATCATCATCATCATCATCAGTTTTTCCCTCCATGGCCGTACTCGGCCTTAGGGCACCGTCTATGGGCTATAGGGATAGACGAAGTCCCAATAGACGGTTGAGTTTTGCTTTGTCCATTAACGTTCTCCGAGCTTGAGAGACATCGATGCCTAATAGTGATTCCACATTCGACCAGATCTTCTTTGGTGTTCTGTTGTCGAACAGAACTCGTTTTTGAAATGCGCTGTTTTCCAACCGGCAGACATGTCCCAAATACTTAAGATACTGAGCATAGTAAAAGTCTCTTATTGAACAGTTCACATACAGAGCACGACTACTTGTGGAACCTGAGGGTGAAACAGTACAAACTTAAGAATCTAACAATCTTTGGATGATGTTTTTGTGATGTATGTGTCAGTTATTAGTTATAGCATATTGAGGCCAGTAGAATTTTTTAAAAGATTTATAAAGTGTTTATTATTAACAGAATAACGTGGTTATTTTGATTTATAAATGTTAAAATAATGGCGAATTATCTTTTGACCAGTGGATCTATTCAATTTTGTTCCAGAAGTGATGCTTACTTGAGCGAAATAAATAAAGGCTGAAGCCAAGACAAAAGTGACAGCTGCAAATGTTTCAATGTCCATGTTTGCGGTGTCCATCTCCCTGGCTCTTGTCTGATTGGTTGTTGCCAATTGTCTGTTGCCCTAATTATTTGCCCTGTCTCTCACCTGGTTGCCCGTTGCCCCGTGTATCATCACCTTTAAGGTGATGATACACGGGGCACCTTTTTGGGCAATGTTGCCGAGCAATGTTGCTGGCAACGGGCAACTAGGTGAGACACAGGGCAACTTTTCAGGGCAACTAACAATGGGCAACAACAGTTAGCAACGGCAGTTTACAGTTAGCTAAAAAAAAAATCGATGTCTTAATTTTTGCTGTGACCATTTAATCAAGCTGTCTGTTGTTTTTTAGAGCTTTGGTGAGGTAAATTCCTCCATATAGAATATTAAAATAACAACTTACCGGCATAAAAACAGATGAGGAGCCTCTCCATCTCTTCACTCCACTGACACTGAGCGGCCGCCAT
Source organism: Neoarius graeffei (assembly GCF_027579695.1). Taxonomy (NCBI): domain Eukaryota; kingdom Metazoa; phylum Chordata; class Actinopteri; order Siluriformes; family Ariidae; genus Neoarius; species Neoarius graeffei. The sequence goes on from NC_083596.1 coordinate 5,516,434, forward strand.
ATTTGTTTGAAATTTCTGATCCGAACCTCACCGGAGGTCACATGACTCGATACTCGCGTTCTGATTGGCTTATCTCAAAAAGTTGCCAGAGATTATCAAAACCATTCAGAAAGAAACAATGTTGCCCAATCTCAATAGAAAAGAGTCAAAACGCAATTGCCCAGCAACATTGCTCGGCAACATTGCCCAAAAAGTTGCCCCGTGTATCATCACCATCATGCTTTAATCTCTGACACTGAAGATTCTTTCCGTAAATGTTACCTAAACTTCATCATATCAGCGGCATAGGTTTGTTGTTTTTGTTTGTTTGTTTTTGCTAGGTTTATATGGCATATCCGTCTCGTACCAGTTGTTACTCTAGAAACAGTAACACATTAGAATGAAATTGAATCAACTTCATCTGACCAATCAGAATCCAAAATTCAACAGTACTGCGGTATAAACTGATTTAATAACTACTAAAGTAGCAATTTATCCACATGTGCACGAAGAGGACGCGGCTTCTCATCGTAATTATAAAGTTAAAAGAAAGCGTTCAAACGGATCCTCATGTAACCGCTTACCAATGATCTTTTTTGAAAACTCAGGCCAAGCTTTTCCAATCCACCAAACAGTTTTGAAGACTACAGGTTTCACTTTACCCTTGCAAGTATAGTGATATACAGCATCAGTAAGTCTCACACTGGGAGCCCTGCCAGTATGCTGACTTGTTCAAAATGCTTTTACATCATGATACATATCGCAGTAAGTGTGTAGCTTGAACTGGAATGGAGGTCGAACACGAACCGAGCAACAGACGTGTGCCTGCAGGTGTGTCAGTCAAGGTTCTTCCAGCTGTTTGGCAATAATGGATGATTTTAGATATTAAAGTCGGAACTCTGTCTACAGCTGATCTAATCTTCCAACTGCAGTGCAGACGAGATTTGATTATAAACATGATTAAAAGCAAGAAATATGAACCTGTTTAAAAAGGAAAAAAAAGTGGTGGACCATTCTTTTGGGGATTCAAAGAATTTTGTCCAGTTGAAACACAAAGACTGCAATGCTTGTTCCAGAAAATGAAACTGGGATTGCACTGATCTGGTAACAAATAAACTGGCAGCTCGTTTGAAACCTACCAGTGTTTATACACTGAACGACATCTTGAGTGTTTAAACTTGCAACATCTTGAGCAATTTAAACTCATTATGTCTACTTACTCTCATACAGAAAACCTTCTCTGAAGCCCGGCACCCAAGCAAAGAGCAGCGGAGGAAAGAACAAAACACATTCCTCCACTGCATCCAAATATGTGAGGGAGCGCCAGAGCTTTTGTTTGAAAGGCGTTGAGTGCCGAAAAAATGGGATAGAGCACACAAAAGCGAGCCATTATAATGACCCCTGTTGTTAACAGCACTGGGAACAGGGGACTTGGTGTTTTGTAGAGGTAGAAGGATTACGGGAAATGCAGTGCCGTTGGCAGCAAGTCCTCGACTGCCTCCAAGTACGATGCAAAAAAAAAAACGCAGAGGCCAAAAAAAAAACAGAGCACAGGATCATAGATTATATTTGCATTTGTGTGTGTATGTGTGTATGCATGAATTATAATCACACCACTCTGTAAAGCAAAGCAAAAAGGGACTGACACAAATCACCATTGTCAATATTTGAAGTGACCCTGTCCAGCATTTGCAAATTACTTTTGGCCTAAAATTTACGAGGTGGTATACTACTATACTACTCACCCCCACTTAAGCCGAGCAAGATCAAATGAGAGGTCTCTTTTAATGGAACAAAAAATGGTCCCGAATAAAGCACTGCATCATCCCATAAAGCAATGAAATTATGTTGATGTGCAATCTTGATTTAGCCTTTACAGCTCTATAACTAATTAATATAAATATTAGTCCTGGGTATGACTTTAAACTGCAACCGGTGGTGAGTATCAGGTCCAGGAGGACTTGAGTATTGGGGAAAGTGGAGTTACGCCTGAATCACCATTGCTCCCAGGTCCGCTCTGAACTACAGTGGTAGCACCTGCCTAGGTTCCAGCTATGGGTTAAATAGTACATCACCAATAAGGCATTGAAAGCAGGGCGCATTGTGGCAGGTGAACCCAACAGGGTCAATGGTACACCACCAGATGGCATGTGGAACAGCCACTCAAATGGCCAATGGATGGCATCATGGAAGTCACTGCAGGGCAACTTCCATACCCGTCAGGTCTGTGACACTTTTGTGCACCACTTGGCATCAGGTGAACCCAACAGGGTCAATGGCACACCACCAGATGGCATGTGGAAGAGCCACTCAAATGGCCAATGGATGGCATCACTCAGCAACTCAGTTATCACTGCGAGACAACTTCCATACCCGTCAGGTCTGTGGCACTTTTGTGCACCACTTGGCATCAGGTCTGGAGGTCCAGAGAGATAACACAATGGAGGCATGACATCGTTTGTCTAACCGTATTGTGCAAGGCACTTTGTTAGGAGAGGAGAATAGTATGCGAGAGCTCATGAAGCCAGACATTCCATGGCGGCTCGGCTGGGCCATTCGTGCCGCTGCCGCGGGCGACTCTATCGCTCTGGTGTGGGCCTCACAGCCCATCTGCATTTCTGCGCATCCTAATGAAGCAGTCATCATCACTAGTGATGGACAGCTGACAACGAATATATTGTCTTTTGCTTTTACCAGTAAACCAGATCTCAAGACTGAAAAATGAAAGCAAATGGAAAGAGTCTTAAAGTTGTTTTTGGTGAAGTGTGAAACATCTCGTGCCGGACCACAAAGCTAAAAATCTTCTGGTATGAAGATATCCAGGTGTTCCTCCATGATAATAGGCCATGCATCCAAAAAGGGCTGTTCTTCATGGCTTGAATGTTAACACCAAAGGAAAATGATTTTTAAAAAACACAGCAAATGGATGAAACCTAGTGCCTACTCTCTTGCAAACCTACAGGCACAAAAGTTACAAATGGAATTGTGCAATCGCTCCACAGTTCAGAAGGAATTCTTCAACATCAAAGCAAGCCTGCGATGATAAGCCCCTCCCCCAAACAAGCCCAGAATCAGTCTTGTTAGATCTCAATTATTCCTGCCAAGTATTAAAAGTAGTCTTTTAATGTAAAGAATACCATTAACATACACTCAATTTACACTGAGGACATGTTTTTAGTTCTTAGAATGGCAAAATATCTGATAAAGCAGAGAAAAGCCTTGCAAGGCATCTACAGAGACTTTCAGAGACCCTTGAACTCACCTTTGACCCATGGGGTTATATATCTCATTACTCTGGCAGCTGCTGATGGTGATGGGGTCAAAGAACTGGAAGGAACGCAGACCCACACCAGAGATGGCCACCAACGGGCAGCGGAAGAACAGGAGGATAGCCTTGGTGTGGTAGAAAGCCATGCTGAGGTCATGACTCACAGGGATCACCAGTGGATTCGTGCGGCAGCTCAAGCGCCAGTTACCTGAAGGCATGGGGGGGGGGGTTGGGTGTGTGGTTAATTTCAGATCTAGTATCGTTACCAAATACACAACAATTGATATGATTCTGAGGTCCAGAAAGAATCCATCTTTTGGTAAGGTAAGGACCATCTCATCTCATCTCATTATCTCTAGCTGCTTTATCCTGTTCTACAGGGTCGCAGGCAAGCTGGAGCCTATCCCAGCTGACTACGGGCGAAAGGCGGGGTACACCCTGGACAAGTCGCCAGGTCATCACAGGGCTGACACATAGACACAGACAACCATTCACACTCACATTCACACCTACGCTCAATTTAGAGTCACCAGTTAACCTAACCTGCATGTCTTTGGACTGTGGGGGAAACCGGAGCACCCGGAGGAAACCCACGCGGACACGGGGAGAACATGCAAACTCTGCACAGAAAGGCCCTCGCCGGCCACGGGGCTCAAACCCGGACCTTCTTGCTGTGAGGTGACAGCGCTAATCACTACACCACCGTGCCGCCCAGTAAGGACCATAAACAATAAAATGTTTCAGGTGACATTCAGAAACTTTCTGATCAGTGTTGCTGATTTCATCCTAGACACACCTAAGCTGTGGCTCTTGTCCTTGGTGTCCTCCAGCTGCACAGAGATGTTGCACTGCGTCTGATGTTGGACCGAGTCAAAAATGGTTGTCCCATCTGCCGCCAAGTGGATGATGACTGCTGTGGCTACCATCGGGTGCGAGAAATAGGCCTGTGAACACACACATTGCAGTGGTTGATTGCGTTCCTATAACTGCACGTCCTAAAGTATTATTTCAGTTATACTACAGCAATTTACAAATTATTACAGTTACCAATTTATTAAAGAACAATATGTTGTACTAATTTTCTTTCTGTCGTTACATTTAATGTTGGGGAAAGTCCATAAAACAAATTGTTTATCATTATCATTTATAGCACAGTCATTCCATCATCAGACCCTGTGAATTAGTTGTTACTATAGAAACAGTAGACCGTGAGCTGGCCTAGTGGTTAGCGTGTCTGCCTCTCGATCGGGAGATCATGAGTTCTACTCGCAGTCGGGTCATAACAGAGACCATCATAAAAATGGTACCTACTGCTTTCTGGCAAGGCATGCTGCAATAGAGATGTGTGTGGGGAGTCAAACTCTCACAGTTACCAGAGGACTAGCCACCACACCTATATGTCTATACCCTAGCTGTATAGGCTAGAGGCCGAGGGCTACAGAAACAGAGATCGGCGCTGCCCAATGCGCCTTAAGGGCTTGGTTAGTCCTGGGATGGGAGACTGCCTGGGAAGGCCAGGCCATGGCATGGGAAGGACTTTGACTTTAGATATAAACAATAACGTATTAGAATGATCTACTGTTAGAGCTACTTTTCTCGAAAATATACCAATGCCTTCTGACCAATCGGAATGCAGAATTAAACACAATTCAACTCTTGAACGATTGATCTCTTCATGACTACTTGTTACTAAAGGGAAGGTGAGTGAGGAATGGAAAACTCACCTTCAGCCAATATGGGCGATACCAGGAATCCTGTTGGGCTTCGCGACAAGGAAACCAGGCATACTGGGAAATGCCATGAGACAAGTCATACACCTTGGACTGGCAGGTCTGCAGAGAGAAAAACAGCAGCAGATTAAAAATAATGCTCTTAAAATTCCAAAATCTATGAAAAGTACACCAAATGAATGGTTAGCTCTTCCCACAAGTGGCATTTGAACTTTATCAATTCTACAGCAACAAATCCAAACAACTGGCTCAAATGATCCTGCAACCAATCCTGCTGTATGTGTGGTCCAACATTTCTTCACTTCCCCACTCACAACTTTAGTTCCTACCTGCAAGTTCCCATTTATTGTTTGACTCACAAAATGGATGAAAACTTATAAACATGGTTTCATTTTACCCTGTCAGATACTGTAGAGGGGCGGCACGGTGGTGTAGTGGTTAGCGCTGTCGCCTCACAGCAAGAAGGTCCGGGTTCGAGCCCCGTGGCCGGCGAGGGCCTTTCTGTGTGGAGTTTGCATGTTCTCCCCGTGTCCGCGTGGGTTTCCTCCGGGTGCTCCGGTTTCCCCCACAGTCCAAAGACATGCAGGTTAGGTTAACTGGTGACTCTAAATTGACCGTAGGTGTGAATGTGAGTGTGAATGGTTGTCTGTGTCTATGTGTCAGCCCTGTGATGACCTGGCGACTTGTCCAGGGTGTACCCCGCCTTTCGCCCGTAGTCAGCTGGGATAGGCTCCAGCTTGCCTGCGACCCTGTAGGACAGGATAAAGCAGCTAGAGATAATGAGATGAGATGAGATGAGATGAGATGAGATGAGATGAGATACTGTAGAGTATGACTTCCCAGTAAATGTATATAGAGACTTTAGAAAGAAAAACAAATCTTGAAAATAAGTAGCAGAGATCGATCATTGGTGCCTCTGGTGAGTGCACTGTACGTAGCTAGTCAATTTAGCTTGCTTTGCTAACAAAGCTAACATGCAAATCAAACAACCGAGTTTCTCGCTAATTAGTGCGTTATTTAATTAGTGATTGCACAATGTGCAACACTATTGATATTCTTTATTATTATTATTATTTATACCACATTTTTGGACTGTAGCTCCTCCCACAGTTTTCAAGATAGAGACCCAAAACCAACTTTAAACCGTACGGTATAATTGGGAATGGTGTGCTTGTATACAGCTTTTAGATAGACACACCCATTCTCTCATTCTTGTCATTTTTCTTCCCAAAAAAAAATGAATGGGGCTCACGAATCAAATCGTCCTGCTCATACACACTTCATCAAAGACCCACCAAACTTCATGTGATAGTTCATTCCAATTCACCCGACACATACATACAATCAGTTATAACCTGCACTCATCTTTTCCTTTCTTTTCACTGATCCCTTTTTCCCTCTATTCACTTCTATTCATTTTTGCCCAATTCAAATGAATGGAGTTTTGGGAGGAAATCTTTCAGTTCAGTTTTTTCCACTGAGTGACCAAACTTCATGAAACTCAACATGCTACCTCAGGTCAAGTCCCCCCACATATCCATCCCCTCATCTGAGACTTGCACTCGCCTTTTCCTTTGTTTTCATATATCCCTTTTTCCCTCCGTTCACTTCCATTCATTTTTGGCCCTGTTCAAATGAATGGCATTCTGCTCAGGAACACTTCACCATACATGCCCCAAACTTCATATGGCAGCTCGAGGCAACTCACCCATCACACATGACCTGCACTCGTCTTTTTCTTGCTTTTCATCCATCCCTTTTTCTAAACATTTCATCCAACCATCATTCAATATTTGAGTTAATAATCTGCTGCATTAGCTCAATCACTCGCATTATGTTCAGAGTGTTCACTTTCTAGTTTGCATTAGACGGCTGTATATAACTACTGCTGTTTCTCATCGGAACTAAAAAAAACTCTGTACAGACCATGCAGCAGTCTGTATACAAGCAAAAGAGGCAAACTACAAGATACAAGTGACTTGTCACCTGTTAGCGTGAATATAGGCTCAGTGTTAATAATACATAGTCTCAGAAAGAAAAATCACGACTCCTCAATCCACGTTTTCTTTTCTCTTTCCATCTAACTCCCTTTTGTTTTGGATTGATGTCCACGTTGGAATCACATCAACCAGATGCAGACTAGTAAGCTATAACTGCTTCCACACTTCTCTTGAACTGTCATATTTTTATTTTCCCCCCTCCTCCTGTGAAGTTATTTTGAAGTTGCATGCTAAAACGCCAACCAGGAATCCTTGCAGCTTGGAGGGCAGACAAGGCCAGCCACAATATAACAAAGTAATATGAGACAGTCCTGCTAGGATCACAGTGCTGTTTTGCTGATTGGGGTTTAAAATAAACAGGTGAGGTGCGTCTGTGGTTTAGATAATCAGCTGAGCTGGTGTCTGAAGCTGCATACTGAGAAACATGGACTCAGAAAGTGAAAGGTAAAGGAAGGTGGGATCATTGCTGCAGAGCATATAAACAGAACTCATAAAAAAAAAATCAAAATGTTGTGTTTTGCTCTATGCTGCATGTTAGCATCTGTTTTCTTTTTTATTCATATGTTGGTGGTGGTGGTGTTTGTCGATTCATCTGCTGGATGGCAGTTATGGCGGAGTTCCAGACTCAAGCCAGAACAACTTTTTTCCCAATGTACACATAGCCCCAAAAAAAGACACTTTTCCACTGAACCAATGAAATTGGATATTAGTCATCTGAACTTTAAACTTATGAGTAATCTGAGCACAAACATCCCTGGTCCTATCTGCCTCACAGATCTGTTGTGACTGATGTTAAGAGATGCTCCAAAAGACCTGAAGGTTGAGACAAGGTGGAAAGCCAGTCCCAGGCTGTCTTTTTTCTCCCACCAGTGGGTAGCGCTATGTCAATGTGTTATTCCGAGCCTGCAAGCGTACACTCAATCACCTTGGGTGCATAAACTCATTAACGGTGTTCACATGACCAGCATCACCACCAGCACCTCCCCAAATTGCTGTTATATAATTGCCGCGTCTCCTACTGTACAAGCACCTCCAAATGGAGTTGTCATTATTTTGATTTGGTTGTTAAGGAAAGTAAATAAATCCAGACCCCCACCCACCAGGTCTGGGAGGAAGCCTGCCCAGGAGCAGGGAGAGGAAGTCTCCCCATAGACAGCATTCCAGCCCTGTGACATCACTACTAAGCCACAACACAGCAGCCAAAGCAAGGTCTAACACAAGCAACACACGGGGGAAAATAAACCAATAAAGCAAATGATGTACAATAAATCATCAGAAACCACAAGTTGCAAGAATGCAACGGGTGGTAGTAAAGTAGAAAAAAATGGGTGGAAGAAACAGCACACTAAATATTGTGAGCTTGTTAAGACTTGTTCGTTTTGGTGAGAAAGGGCTACCGTGACCTGCCAAGAGCAATCAAGTTACATCGCTTGATTAGAAAACAGAGGCACGAGATGAATTCCCGAAAGACTAAACAGGCACAAGTTCCTTCTGCAAATAAGCAAAAAATGACCACTGAGACAAAAAAAACTTGACTAAGAAGTTGAAGACAGCTCAGTGGGCTTTGCTTCACATAATGGAACCAGATTTTTGTATTCCACATCCTACGGCAATGTTTCTCTCCATCAGATTGGGCAACAAACCCAAACCTTGGATGAACATTGCTCAAGTATGGTCTGCATCCACCGCGGACCACATGGATCTCAGGCGCGACTGGATGTTTTGAAGTTAATTATAAGCAAATATCCTCCAGCATTCACTCCTGAAAACAAAGTCTGCTTGGGATGGCTTGACAATTGCTTCCAAGATGCAATTCAGACCAGCTGTGAAGTTTTGGGAAGGAGGGGTTTCTCATGCACTCCCCTTTATCACCCATACAATACAGACCAGCACACGCAGGTTAGCCTCGTCTTTAGACTCATGATCTTGTTAGGATGTCAAGATAAAAGAAACCAAAAGACCTTGAGAGGTGAACTCCAGGAGCATTTTCCTAAACTGTCTGAAGGGCAGATTTGCTAACTAGGGGCTTGACGATATGGCAATATAATATTGATACTGGGATAGGTATGGTCTGGTAGTCCATCATGTTCAATGATGACTAGGAGGTGTTTAGCATTTGTTTGCTCGCTTATGAGCTGCTTTCCCTGCGATCGAAATAAAATTACGACATATACGATATTGGGATATATGATGTCACAGTACGATCATATGAGATATTCTGAACATTGTCATCATTACATTTTTTTTTTTTTTAAATAATGACTGGAAGCAGGGCGGCACAGTGGTGTAGTGGTTAGCGCTGTCGCCTCACAGCAAGAAGGTCCGGGTTCGAGCCCCGTGGCCGGCGAGGGCCTTTCTGTGTGGAGTTTGCATGTTCTCCCCGTGTCCGCGTGGGTTTCCTCCGGGTGCTCCAGTTTCCCCCACAGTCCAAAGACATGCAGGTTAGGTTAACTGGTGACTCTAAATTGAGCGTAGGTGTGAATGTGAGTGTGAATGGTTGTCTGTGTCTATGTGTCAGCCCTGTGATGACCTGGCGACTTGTCCAGGGTGTACCCCGCCTTTCGCCCGTAGTCAGCTGGGATAGGCTCCAGCTTGCCTGCGACCCTGTAGAACAGGGGTCTTCAATCCTATCCGCAAAGGGCCGGTGTAGCTGCAGGCTTTCATTACAGCCAAATTGGAGGCTCACTTGATTGTTGACTGGAGATGAGGGTGAAATGATTAAACAAGTGAAATCAGGTGTAGCTCCTGCTTGGTTGGAATGAAAGCCTGCAGCCACACTGGCCCTTTGTGGATAGGATTGAAGACCCCTGCTGTAGAAGGATAAAGCGGCTAGAGATGATGAGATGAGATGAGATGAGATGAGATATGAGATGAGACTGGAAGCAGCTGAATTGATGTTAAAATTCTAGATTGCGCTTGTGTAATTAGGGAGAAGGGGTGGGTGGGGCTTCCAAGAGCTCATACGCTGATACAAAATGCCTAAAAGTTGGCACGTCTGTAATCGGAATCTACTTCTTTCCCAGTCTTTAGCACGAACACCTCATTCCCAAAATAATCAACTAACTAAACCTAGTAAAGAAAAGCTTTGGAGTTTGTCCATATCTTCAGAAAAGCTTTTCATGAAGAAGAAGAAAAGAAATGAGCCAACAACAAAAAAAAAAGGTGCAATGTGCCAAGAACTGTGGATAAGAAATAGCTTAATTTTTAAATAAGAATTGATATAGATCTTCCAGAGAAGCACAGCAGTCAGGGGGTTGAGCTAGGTCAGTCACTGAGAGTGCACAGCTCGAGATCCTCAAGAGGAATCTTGTGCCTGATTTTCTGCTCTAAACTGCTAATTCAGGAACAGCTGCGAGAGCTGGCAGCAAAGCAGGCCATGGATTAAAGCAAAAAAATGCACTTGCTTTCTGTTTACAACCTACACAAATCACGAGCAGGTACCAAGGGTACTGGGGTCGTACACCTCAGTTCCGCCTCGACTCCATCTTTAAAACAAACGTCCTGCGTGCAGCTCATGTTTTCTTTCCTATGATCTATGACGTTTCAATTTAGGAAATAATAAACGATCTCACGAGCCTTTTGAAACATGGCTACCTGCCTAATGCTCTCAAAATACGAGCTCACCCGAGGCTCTACTCCTCCTGTGAAGTGTATTTTTCCCTTTAACTGTGCAAATAGTCATCTCCCAGGGAGTGCACATTCTTGGTTTGTCTATACAAATCTGTTTATTTTCTCTGAATGTGCTGGATAAACTGTGATTTGTTTTGTTTTGTTTTTTTCCTTGGGACAAACAGGAAAGGTGCTTGCCAGCAAGCGCAACATCTGTGAGACATTTGCGGGGAGACCTGTGTGAGGTTTGCTTTACCATCACGACACAAGAAACCCTGCTTAGAGCCTTCCATGTGAGGTAATGCTCTTTCAAAACCTCAGAGCCAAATATCCAGACACAAATCTCCTCGCTTCCTTCATATCTCTCGGTTAACCGCTAAAGACTCGAAAGGCTAGCTGGAAACAACATTACGCATAATATAACCAAAAATTCATGCAGGTGCAGCTTCTACAGTAGGGGTTTCGCTGAACATTTTACTGACTAGACCAGTGTTTTTCAACCCTGATCCTGCAACCCTGGTAGCTCTTACCAACCAGAAGAACTTTTAGATGATGACTTATCTAGTTTGTTAAAACAAGCAGTGAAACAAGAAAATATGTTGGCCAGATAGGGATCAAAATTTTAGTGAGAATCATTCCATTCTTCTCCAAACGGTTCCAACTTCAAACTGCTGCACCGTTTCATTTTATTGAGTTACAGTGAACTGATTACATATTAAAGAACAGTAGAAATCTTAGCATTAATTATTATTATGGCCGGGTTCTTGCCCGAACTCATAATCACATCATCAGTTTTCTTTCACAAGGTACCCCACCACACTTGCCGGAGCAGTTGGGGGTTAGGTGCCTTGCTCAATGAGCCAATCCCACTGGTTCAGAGAATCAAACAAACGACCTTTTGGTCCCAGAGCTGTTTCCCTAACTATTTGACCATGGCTTCCCATCCATCCATTATCCATAACCGCTTATCCTACAGTATGCAGGGTCGCAGGCGAGCTGGAGCCTATCCCAGCTGACTACGGGCGAAAGGCGGGGTACACCCTGGACAAGTCGCCAGGTCATCACAGGGCTGACACATAGACACAGACAACCATTCACACTCACGTTCACGCCTACTGTCAATTCAGAGCCACCAATTATCCTAACCTGCATGTCTTTGGACTGTGGGGGAAACCGGAGCACCCGGAGGAAACCCACGCGGACACGGGGAGAACATGTAAACTCCACACAGAAAGGCCTCTGTTGGCCGCTGGGTTCGAACCCGGACCTTCTTGCTGTGAGGCGACAGCACTAACCACTACACCACCATGCCACCTGACCATGGCTTCCCCTTCATTAATTATCATTAGCATTAATAAATCAGATATTTTACTTAGTTACTGTAAATTTTAGCAATCAAAAGTTCATGGATTTGTATATTGAACCTACATAAAAAATTATGAAAGAAATTAACATTCTGTTCTAGGAAAAAGATGTTGTTACACACAATAATTATGTTCTTTTTTTTTTGACAGACTTTTAGCTGAAAATTTTCAGTGGCATCCATAACAAATGTAATAATTAACAATTATTCCATGCAATCGAGTCGTACATGAGCTGATAGCTATAAGCCGTGTACAGTGAGATAGAGTGGAATAACTTTTATTCTCTCCACATTCACTGGATTTTGAAAAACAGAGCATTTTTATTTTTTGCAAATTTGATAAATAAAACTTTATACAAAACATCCAACACAATCATTTCTGCTTTGGCAGACTTCTTAAAAACCTATCGATGGCTGCACGAATTGACGTTAGTGTTGTTTTTGTGTAGAAAGCGCCGTCTTGCTGTCCTGCCGAGGTATCGAATAGCTTTGGACATTTATTTAATTCTTCCTTGAACATTTCAGTTCTGTAATTTTCAAACTTGTTTGAGATTTTAAACCAGTCTAAAAAAAAAATTTCAACAAATTTTAATGCTTAAAGATGAAGAATGTAAACAAACCGGCGAAATGACAAAATGTGATGATTATAATAATAATTCTTGAAAATTAAAAAAAAAAGTTCTTACCATCAAATATTTTCATTCCATATTTTATTGCACTTTTTTTGTATTTTGGGGGGTTTTGTTTTCGAGTAGAGTTTTTATTTTGTACTTGGTTGGTTCAGCAACACGCTCCACCATTTTGTTTTTCTCTACTCATGGTATATGAGCTGATAGCCTAGTAGTAGAGTAGCCAATCATAGTGCATGATTGCTCATATCCAGTGAATGTGGATAGAATAATTAACAATATACAACCCCGATTCCAAACGGAATGCAATGATGTGGAAGTTTCAAAATTCCATATTTTATTCAGAATAGAACATAGATGACATATCAAATGTTTAAACTGAGAAAATGTATCATTTAAAGAGAAAAATTAGGTGATTTTAAATTTCATGACATCATCTCAAAAAAGTTGGGACAAGGCCATGTTTACCACTGTGAGACATCCCCTTTTCTCTTTACAACAGTCTGTAAACGTCTGGGGACTGAGGAGACAAGTTGCTCAAGTTTAGGGATAGGAATGTTAACCCATTCTTGTCTAATGTAGGATTCTAGTTGCTCAACTGTCTTAGGTCTTTTTTGTCGTATCTTCCGTTTTATGATGCGCCAAATGTTTTCTATGGGTGAAAGATCTGGACTGCAGGCTGGCCAGTTCAGTACCCGGACCCTTCTTCTACGCAGCCATGATGCTGTAATTGATGCAGTATGTGGTTTGGCATTGTCATGTTGGAAAATGCAAGGTCTTCCCTGAAAGAGACGTCGTCTGGATGGGAGCATATGTTGCTCTAGAACCTGGATATACCTTTCAGCATTGATGGTGTCTTTCCAGATGTGTAAGCTGCCCATGCCACACGCACTAATGCAACCCAATACCATCAGAAATGCAGGCTTCTGAACTGAGCGCTGATAACAACTTGGGTCGTCCTTCTCCTCTTTAGTCCGAATGACACAGCGTCCCTGATTTCCATAAAGAACTTCACATTTTGATTCGTCTGACCAGAGAACAGTTTTCCACTTTGGAACAGTCCATTTTAAATGAGCCTTGGCCCAGAGAAGACGCCTGCGCTTCTGGATCATGTTTAGATACGGCTTCTTCTTTGAACTATAGAGTTTTAGCTGGCAACGGCGGATGGCACGGTGAATTGTGTTCACAGATAATGTTCTCTGGAAATATTCCTGAGCCCATTTTGTGATTTCCAATACAGAAGCATGCCTGTATGTGATGCAGTGCCGTCTAAGGGCCCGAAGATCACGGGCACCCAGTATGGTTTTCCGGCCTTGACCCTTACGCACAGAGATTCTTCCAGATTCTCTGAATCTTTTGATGATATTATGCACTGTAGATGATGATATGTTCAAACTCTTTGCAATTTTACACTGTCGAACTCCTTTCTGATATTGCTCCACTATTTGTCGGCGCAGAATTAGGGGGATTGGTGATCCTCTTCCCATCTTTACTTCTGAGAGCCGCTGCCACTCCAAGATGCTCTTTTTATACCCAGTCATGTTAATGACCTATTGCCAATTGACCTAATGAGTTGCAATTTGGTCCTCCAGCTGTTCCTTTTTTGTACCTTTAACTTTTCCAGCCTCTTATTGCCCCCGTCCCAACTTTTTTGAGATGTGTTGCTGTCATGAAATTTCAAATGAGCCGATATTTGGCATGAAATTTCAAAATGTCTCACTTTCGACATTTGATATGTTGTCTATGTTCTATTGTGAATACAATATCAGTTTTTGAGATTTGTAAATTATTGCATTTCATTTTTATTTACAATTTGTACTTTGTCCCAACTTTTTTGGAATCGGGGTTGTAGTTGTCTAACATTAATAGATTGTATTTCAAATTAATGAACTCAAAACATTCTGCATTTACCTTGAGAGTGAGGGTGCATCTTACAATGACGAAAATCAAGAAGAGAGATTAACAATACGAGCTCAAGGATAGAGGTGAAGCTTTCAGGGATGAATGAACTGTCAATCATTCCAGCTTCATATATCGATTTGTTGTTTTTATTGGAGGAAAAAAGAAAGCTGCTCTTTTTGCATATTTTTGAGTGATACCTCATGCCAGCTTTCTCGAATGTTAAAATTGTGTCAAGGTTGTCAAGTCTGAGTTGGCGAAAAGGAAACGAGATTGATGTCTAAAATGGGCTAACTCTGCCATAACTCGTGGCTTCTCCTCATCTGACAAGCCAAAGCCGCGGCTGCCTCACATGCCACTGTGGGTGCACGAGCAAAATGTGCGGTCTGCCGATGGCTTCCCAAGAGCGTTCCATAAGCGAACCACCTCCACTTAACATAAATGGCATTCTCCCTCGGCCCTTCCAGAGCTGCTGGCCACGCTCCCCCAAAACCTGAAGTGTTAACAGCCAAGCGTGTAAATGGAGGTTGTGTTTTAGAGCCTGGGCTCTTATGGGAAAACCAGATGCTCCTTTTAATGATAATTGAAACAAGAGAAGACTTTGTGGTATGGCAAAGTCACCATTGTACTTTTCTCAGTTACTGAGTGTTCCTGCTATGATGTAGAGTTTTAGCTTTCGCTGCACATGAAGATGAAGGAAGCGGAGTGTCATCTCCAGCTGTAAAAGGAAACCTGCTGCGAGTTACGATTCTGGATGTGGGGACAAGCATGAATGCTGAACATTGCTTAAATTGCTCAACACTCTGCTCAGACAACTGTGCACATTTATCCACAAATGACCAGTGTTTCTGCCAGTTTTCATTCCAACCAAGCATTAGTTGTGTTTAATACTGTAGTTGGCCAAGATTAACTGTGGCTCCTGACTGGTTGGAACAAAAACCTATGGACCCTTTTGCAGATAAGATTGGGCACAGGATTTTAACCTGGTTAACTAGTTAGCTGATTCATCATCTCACCAAATTTCAACACGGGTAACGAGTTCGCACTTTGATTATCAGCATCAGTCTTTGTTTCATCACTTGAAGTAAACGTCGCTTATGGTATTTAAACCCGAGCCTCGTCATCGTCTCTCGACTCCAATGATTTCTGTTCATGCAAACATCCGTGAGGAAATAATTACCGATTAGTTCATTCATGTTCTATTTGCAAAATTTCTTTCTATTAATGTCTTTATTAGGTCATTGAAACATTTTGAACATTTTATCCCAACATCTGTACAGAGTATCATCTGTTCCAGAGAATGGAAATCAGGCTTGTAGTACTCAAGTCCGACTCGTGCCCTAATTTTAAGGTCTCATGACTTGACTTGGACTTGAGCACTGATGACTCGGACTCGTGCATTAACTACATTCGGACTCGTAAACTGGAGACGAGGACTCGGATTTTTTCTTTATTTTTTGTAACATGCCGTAATAATTTGGCATAAGATATTTATATCTACATTAATTTTTATACTATTTTTGTGCAAGAGAATCCATGTTCACCTGTTCATACGTCATGTTCAGGAACAAGCTAACGTTAATGGCGCTAAAATGCCTGGAGAGACGCGCCTAGGATTGTCCGCTTTGCTTATACAGACTTCTCGTGCAGTGGGAAAAAACGCACTGCTGTGTGTTCCATACGTAGAAGAACTATCGAGGAGACGACGGGGACGACCTCGAACTTCAATCGTCATTTGGTAAGACTCCACCCAGAGAAAGAAGTGACACACTATGCTCATTGCTATGTTGATAGTGGGCGGGGCTTGCCGAGCGATGAACTAGCTAGTGTTAACCCTCTCTCATGTTATTTGCCCTGTTGATAGTGGGCGGGGCTTGCTGAGCGATGAACAAGCTTTTAATCTGTAGCCTGTTAACTAAAACGGGACAGTCGAGCAGGAACGTTAGTCCAACACAGTAGCAGAGACGCTTTCACATAAAGGCAGCAACAGCCATCGTCAAATGGTGCGGTTGGAGTCTTGTTCTCGGACTCGACTCGGATCAATCGTGGACTCGACTCAGACTCAACTTCAAATTTTCTTTAATGACTTGGACTTGAACACTGGGGACTCGAGACTGGACTCAGACTCGAGGTTGAGTGACTCGACTACAACACTGGTGGAAATCTGCCAACAAGGTTTTCAACATCTTTACCCAGAGGGCATTTGTTAAACTGGCTTTTTAACCAATATGACTTTTGCACACAGACAGCAAGGCAAGGTTTTATACATACAGCATATCCACACCTCTGAACCACAACAAGCACTCTCTCAAATTTGCTTTAACTACCTCTGAACACATGCACTTTCTCTTTAAGTGTCCAGACCATGTAAAATACCTCAGCCAGTCTATTAGCTTCAGCAAAGCAATCACACAGGCAGCCTTTGAAACACTTCAGCGAACTGCTGCACAAACACGAGACGGTCCAGAGCCACCAGAAACAGAGGGCTGGCAAAACCGCTATCCCACACACACTCACACAACCTCGAGAGCATGGCTGAAAACAATTATCGTCAAGTGACTTTGCAATGCAATGAGCTATTACTAATGTGACCTTTTATCAAGTCGGCCATGCAAAAAAGCTCCGTGCGCATGTGGCTGCATGGAGAGCCGTGCTCTTAGGCCTGTCGTTATTGTGCTGCATGGCCTCCTGAGAATACAAAGTATTGCGTCAGTGCCCAGTGTGTTGTAGGGGCTCTGGGGAGATAACCTATTGAAACCCTAGCGCTCTACTATGCTAACACGTGCTTGTTGTTAACCTGAGCGCAGAACGAAATGCTGTCAAAATCCCCTCCAGGCCAACCTCAGCTAAAAGCAGCATCCCTGTGGTACAGCTCTGTGAACAGGATGTTCTGCTCAAGCACTGCTTAGGAAGGACTATGTGTCCTACTGCAGCTCAGCCATGTTTGGGATGTGGGGCTACCTTAATTAACCTTACGCTGTATGCACTGGTGAGCATAAGAAGAGCGAACGAGAGTGATAAATCATTTTGATTATTTTGTGTCACTGGTAATTTTAGTGTGTAATTACATGAGCAGTGTGATGTAAAAATATCATTAACGCTATCTAATGCAATCTTAGCTGCTGCGCTTTGGCATGGCGACGCCTGGAAAACCTGGAAATTGATTACAAGCAACCAGTCATGGATAACAAATATCATATAGCTTTCATAGAAAACAGGGATTCTCTCAATTTAATAACAATCACTGATGTAAAATACATTTCTCCTTGATGTCTGCCATGAAGGCTTGTTCAGAGTGATTTATTTTGCAAAAAAGTCCAAATACGTATTTGGATTGACACTGCTATGCCTTACCATCGCCCACTGTCATCTTACCTTCAAGCATCAAGCCTAATTCCAGATCCTGGTTGGAATTTGAACGGATGTAATCAATAGCTAAGAAATATGGCCTTTGGAATTTCGGTCATAAATCACTGGTCCTGCTTATGCAATTAATTAATTAATTAATTAGGCTAGTGGTGACTGTAATCAGGACAGATACATTTGGTTTCCCAGAAGTTCCCCATTTGGTCAGATCCTGGTCAGGGTCATGGTGGATCCTGGGAACACTGGGGCGTGAGGTAGGAACACACCCTGGATGGCAAGGCTGTCTATCACAGGGCACGACGCACACCCTTAGAGTAGTCAGTCCACCACAATTGGTATGTTTCTGGGAGGTAGGAGGAAATCGGAGCGCCCAAAAGAATCCCACAGCAACATAAGGAAATCATGTGAAATTCCACACATACAGAAACCCAAGCTCAGGTTCGAAATGAGAACCCTGGAGCTCTCAGCAAGCAATGTCACATACCTCAGCAGTGCTCCAGAATCCAGGGTTTGATTATGAGCTCGGGTTACTATGCAAAGCTCTCCCTGTATCCATGTGGGTTTCCAGAGAGCTCCCTGGTTTGCTTCCACCTCCTAAAACACCCTGACCTGGTTAGAATGACCTGGCTATTCTAACTTACACTTGGATGCAAATGAATGCGTGGGACTCTCTGCCATGGACATGCATCCACAGTCTATTCCTGCCTTGCACTCAGAATTACCTGAATAGGTCCTGGATCCACTGCCAGCTTGAGCAGGATAAAATGGTTATTGAACACACTTTCTACAGAGCTTTCACTTCTGAAACAGGTGAAGAAAAACTGGAACAACTTGAACAAAAAAGGAGCTCAATTTCATCATGATGCTGTAAAACTGATGAAATCAGGCATGAAAAAAAAGGGGCAGCTACATTAACCAGCGGACGGGATATCAGCCTTGGCGCTGGACAATGCTGGATTTGGCCAAAGCTCCAGCAGTCCTGCTGTTCTTCATGGTGGCTGTCTGTATATTTTTATACCCAAGTACACGACTCGCTCACCACATGGCCTGGGAATTGAACCAGCCGAGCAGGCTTCTCCAACTCACAAGCAGCGGCCGTACAGATTTTTCTGGAAGTGTTCTGCATGAACATGCTGCCACATGCTGTTTTCTTGACCATGCTCCAGCCCAGATGCACTCCCCCAAATGCTGACATACTGCAAATTCGAAATTGGGATAAGTTGAGGATCAATTTCACTTCGAGGCACAGGTCAAAACAACAAGTGTGTAAAAGTCAGTAAAGTGCTGGTGGGTTGCTGTAGATGAGCCAGGCCAAGAACATTTCTGCCTGGCCCACACAGATAGAAAATACAGAGCAGCAAAGACATCCTGTTCTTCCTACGTATGAGATACGCACACAGGCTGAGGGTGGGGGTTTTAACTAGTGGGTGGGTGGGTGTTCTCACATATGGCTCTCACAACGATGAAAATCTGCTTGTTTGACCTAAAAGGCTGTGTGTTCTTCATGGTCGATAGCAGTAGTGGCTGCAGGCCTGTTGGCATCTTTGACAGAGACACAGTCCCTTCCCGCCTCACACCATCTTCCAC
This sequence comes from Neoarius graeffei, assembly GCF_027579695.1. Classification (NCBI taxonomy): domain Eukaryota; kingdom Metazoa; phylum Chordata; class Actinopteri; order Siluriformes; family Ariidae; genus Neoarius; species Neoarius graeffei. Next base: position 5,535,864 of record NC_083596.1, read on the forward strand.
GGGTTCCTTTCAAGCATCCGGACTGATCCCTATCAACTAACTTCATTCCCCATGGGGGGGAACTGGCCCAACACAACCTTTGAAGCAGCAGATCCTGCACAGAATCTTCTGATTGCAGGGATGCAACAAATGAAGGAAGACCACAACAAAATGACAAGCGTTCATTGCAGTGTAGAGAAGACGGTGCAGGCACCTTGATCATCAACAGACCCAGATAAAGCAAGGCAAGACAGGGATGTGTTTACTGTTTACAGTTACTTCTAAAGAGATAGATCTCATGCACCATCTGTTTGATGACTGGATGGGATGATGGTGATGAGATATCCCAAAGATATGCCATTCCAAAGCTGAGTATGGCTAGCTCATGTACAAGGCACTCAGAAGTAGATATGGAACTTTGTAGGGATGATCCAAGATATCTATTTCTCATCAACCACAAGCGTCTGGGTTTGGTTTGGTTTGACTGATGAGATTTTCCTTATAAAAAATTTATGTGATTGATTAAGTCTGAAGGATGCAAGAAAAGAGAGAAATCCCAAGACTACTAGGACATGACATACACACTTGGTTTAAAGGAAGAACTGAGGTAGAATTATCTGCACTAAATTTTCGCCGTACCATAAACCACAAAGGACAGAAGACCATGCATGAAACAGCTGGTGAAAAAAAAAAAAGAGAGAGAACAGAAGCAGGAGTGGGGTTTTTCAGAAACACTCGAAACGGCAAATTCTCTCAATTCATCCGTTGAGTGCTTACGGGGCTGACGTCTTCCACATGCACTGTATCATTAGGCTTCAAATGGCCTCGTCCTCCTCCTTTCTGTGCGACTTTGATCTTCTCCAGCTAAAGTGACCCAGTCTGACCTTTGCTGTAACAGGGCCAGGTCACTGTGCACAAGGGCCACTTGACACAGAGGTAGGGGTGTGTAATTTTGAAAGACAGGTTTAGGGTGTTCTGGACACTGGCGATGTTATCTTCAGGCTTACAAGCAGGAATGAAAATGCATCTTCATTCCAAGCACAGGTTTCACTTAAAGAATGTCTGTTACAGCAATGCCAATGTCTGTCTGCGTGCACTGACAAAGGACTGTGTATGCCGTGTCTGCCAAGATCACATTTAACAGCAAGAAAAGGGTTTGCATAAAAAGTTATTTGATACTATGGGGTTTAAATGGAGTGACTACAATTGTGACAATATCCATCCAAAGGAAGGGCAATAAATCCAAAACAAATGCTAAGAAAAACACCTAGCAACACTGGGCACCACAAAATGTAAACTTTTCCTTTATATACACCTTCCAGTCTTGGCAGAAAAATAAAGATTTTTGGTACTGAGAGTACATGATCTTTTTTGTGTTTCTCTGACATACAGGACACTTTGTAAATAAATAAGTAAACACCTCCATATGTTTTATCTTTCAATGGAAAAAATGGCCCGAACTACCGTATAGAACATCAATGTCACATGTATCAATGATGAAACAGGTTCTACCTTGGTGATCGCAGGGTATCCCGATGCCACCTCGGCTGGGCAGTAGAGCCTTTCCTCATGGGACGTCTCCACCATGGTGGCCCACTGATCCAGGAAACCACTCGGGGTGTACAGACCACAGTCCCTTACACCTGTCTCCCGTTCAAAGTCCTCACAAACTCCATCGCCGTCGTAGTAGTAGCATATGCTGGGTTCATCTGTGAGAGACAGAATGGCATGTCAAGATTGCATGTTATCATTTATTGTGTCCAAAAGAGCTACACTGGTGTAAAGTGGGACAGAAAATCTAGTTAAGGTTCCATGTGTGTTGATTAACTTTCAGCAGCTCTTTCTTCAGCAACAGCACATTCACAGCAACTTGTAGCAACCACGTGGCCCGAAATTCTCCGCTATTTTTTCCTGCTTCACCGTGACCCAATTCAAGATACTACATCATGCATCACGTGGTGGGCTTTCCCTGTTCGTGCAAGGCATTGTGGGATACAAATTTGAAACAGGAGAGAACAATGGCAGACGTGAGCGTGCGAATGAAACGTAAAAGAGCGACCACAGTAACGGAAAGAAAGAGAGAAGAAAAGACGTTATGTTATATGCGAAGGAAAGGAAACGCAGGACCAAACTAATAAATATCGGCGCTCAGCGAGCACCTCGGTGTGATCAGCTGTTCGTTTAGCGACAGAATGATGGAACTGTCAGTGCACGCTCAAAGGTAAACCTGTAGATGGCAGTAATGAAACACTGTGGATGCCAACTGCCGTAAAACCCAAAAGATGATGACGACAATTCAGGTAAGCCTGCGCATGCGCACACGGACTTCCTCTGTCTGCTTGACTGCGCGATATCATGCACATTATTTGCTCAGGAAGCCCCTCAAATTAAATAACTTCCCAGCCACAGAATGGCCTGATATTTTTAAGATATTACAAAAATAAACATGTATCACAACGACCAAATTTCAGAGGAAACTAAATTTCACCGATTTTATGAAATCAAAAGGCCGTCCACTTTTAAAGTCTTTGCTCAAGGGCCCAAAAAGGATGCCACTGAATTAGCTAGGTATAAATGCTTTACTTGCTCATCGAAGGTTTTTTGTTGCTGTTTGGTTGTTGTTGGGTTTTTTTATACAGCGATGTCTAAACGTTCTGTAAGTAAGGGGGGGACTTCCTCAAACTTCATCTCATCTCATCATCTCTAGCCGCTTTATCCTGTTCTACAGGGTCGCAGGCAAGCTGGAGCCTATCCCAGCTGACTACGGGCGAAAGGCGGGGTACACCCTGGACAAGTCGCCAGGTCATCACAGGGCTGACACATCGACACAGACAACCATTCACACTCACATTCACACCTACGCTCAATTTAGAGTCACCAGTTAACCTAACCTGCACGTCTTTGGACTGTGGGGGAAACCGGAGCACCCGGAGGAAACCCACGCGGACACGGGGAGAACATGCAAACTCCACACAGAAAGGCCCTCGCCGGCCACGGGGCTCGAACCCGGACCTTCTTGCTGTGAGGCGACAGCGCTAACCACTACACCACCGTGCCGCCCGCTTCCTCAAACTTAAATGATGCTAACTTTGTGACTGCTAAGTTTTCTGTCTCCGTGCTCTAGCAGGAGGAAAGTCTGTAACAAGTCTGAACCCAGCGACACGGAGGGAAAAATGCAGCAAGGACGCATCTCTGCCAAAGATTAGCAGTAGGTGCTTTTTAAGAAAAACAAAGCTTTTCTGGTGTCATCCCTTTCTTTTTTTTCCTTTCCTCTCCTCTCTCCAGGAGAATGGGAGGAAGAAGAGAGCGCAAACATACGTGTCCTCGCTGCCAGGTCAGAGCAGATTGGTTTTGGATGACTAAAAATGAGATGAATTTTGCAAAGAAAGGCGCATCCTGCTGTGGCGTCCAAGGTGGAGAAAAAGGATTCGTAAGAGTAATGGGATATGATGAATTTGTCAGATTAGGGGTCTACTGAATTATCATATTTATTTTTTTAAGGAGGTAGGGGGAGGAGGCGGGATGTACAGATAGATAGATAGAGAGAGAGATGTCTTTTCCAGACACCGGAGTCTCCTTTATTCTCGGTTATCTTCCTGCTTCCTTATACATCTCTTGCTTTACCGTTTTTTATTCCTCTGTTCCAGTTTCTCCACCACTCACATCCATATTCTCTCCATCCTCTCCCGCTCAATCAATCTTTCTCCACCACGTCCTCCCTCCGCTGCATCCTTCTCATCTCACACTCCCTCCTTCTTCTTCGCCCTGCTCTTTCTATCCCTCTCTTTCTTTCTCCCCCCTCCGCTTCCCAGAGTTAGGGGTTCCAGTAAGGGGGACAGAGAAGTGCCGTGCCAAGTTGGCCTCTACGCAAATTCCAATGCTCCCCTCAGCCTAGCTCTGCCGATGTTGAAACGTGGGGCTGCCGAAGGGGGCACACAAACACACACACACACACACACACACACTGCTTACTGCAGTTAGGAAGAAAACACACACATGGTGTCAGAAGTTAAATATGCCTTGCTAGCTACATGATTCACCTTCTTCTTTTAGTGTCCATGCTAATCTGGTACAAATTTAGCTTTGTGTTAGCTAGCTTGGTTTAAATTTCACAGTAAATGCATGTCTACAGGCTTTACTACAAAATACAGTATAGCTAGCTAGCGTGATACTTCTGCTAACTACAGCTGAGGTTATGCTAATGTTAGCTAAACTAGCAAAGGTGCCACGAAGCTATCTTTGCGATATCCTTAGTGCAGGCTAGTTTAGCAAATTCTGTATTATTTTGTGTTTTATGCTAAACACAAGGCTAGGCATGGCAAGAGACTTTATTTTCTCTAGTTTGCTACCCTGATATATATCTACCACCTACTTTTAAAGTAGTTAGCTCTGCTAACTAGTAAGTTGTCTAGGTATAGAGGTTTTCGACCCACGTGACCATTGCCATGTCAACAAGTAGCCGGCGCCATTTTGACGGTCACGAATATGGCGACTACCGGTAGTGATACACTGTTGATCATGACGAAGTCTCATTGTCGAGTATTTTATCCGGCCTAGATGACGCGAGTAAGAAGCGATATCACCAGAAAATCAATGATGCTGGTGTACGTGATCCGTACACGTTACCAGGCTATCTTTTTCTGGCTTTGCAGCGCTGCAGCGCAGGTGATCTTCCTGACCTGCAGTCAGGCGTGTGGGAAATACCAGGGAAAAAACGTAAAAGAAAAAGGAGCGAGATGCAGAAAACACCTTCACTATCCAGCGACGTAGGGCATTTACAGGGCGAGCAGAGGGAGAGGTATTTGCAAAAATTGAGGTTAGCAGGCTTAGAGAACGACGTTTACCTGCTTCCACCAGGATTGTTCACTGACGTACGGAAGTACACCAAGCCCTCGTCTTTACCTGACTTCGGCCCACATGATCTGTATACCTATGTCGTTAAAAACCAGGCTGGGTAACATGCCTACATCAGCGGGTCGTCCCTGGAGCCGGTGGTCGCCATCTTATTACAGCTAAGGTTTGTTCACATTTTCATTTACTTTCGGTCCTCAGGATAAACAAAATGTTATTAAATGTCATTGAAATAACTTCTTAGTCTGTTGAGACATGGCCCGTTATAAATTTGCTGTTACCAGGCAATGACCAAGAACTGTATTATTAGGGTCGGTGTAGTTGTAGCAGTGCACTAGCAGCTAGCTGTTAGCACTAGCTAATGTCAACAACATAGCTGGTATGTTACTGTAGCAATGTTTAAGTTCAGTCATTTGGATGACTGTTAAAACCTTTCAGTCTCAAGTTTTTCCTTTACTGGATTTACTAGTTTACCGAGCTAGCGCGCTCGCTCCCAGCCTGCCCGAGCTAGCGCGCTCGCTCCCAGCCTGCCCGAGCTAGCGCGCTCGCTCCCAGCCTGCCCGAGCTAGCGCGCTCGCTCCCAGCCTGCCCGAGCTAGCGCGCTCGCTCCCAGCCTGCCCGAGCTAGCGCGCTAGCTCAGTAAACTAGTAAATACAGTAAAGGAAAAACTTGAGACTGAAAGGTTTTAACAGTCATCCAAATGACTGAACGTAAACATTGCTACAGTAACATACTAGCTACTGTTGTTGACATTAGCTAGCTTGACCTTCAAAATGGCGGACACCGGAGCGTCACGTCACCTGTGACGTCACGTCGAAATCCTCTATAGTCCCTGTCCACAACAGGAGTCTATGTGTTTGGTTTTAATTACAATAAAATGATTTATTGTAAGATTAGCTTGTTAGCATACATTGCAAGAGGATTCATTTACAGTAGTTTGGTGAGGAACTGAAAGCTTAATAGAACATGTATGAACTCTAGTGTTAGCGTTAGCTAAGCTACCTAGTTGTCTATTCATACTGAATGCTAATTTTGCAATGAGATGGAAGAATTCTCTTGGGGTTAAGCTAGCTAGTTTAGATAATGCTGGCAAAATTGGTTTTACCCACTTGCTAGTAGACATAGTTTTATTTGTGAACTACAGGATAGCTAGCGTGACATATCTGATCGCTAATTAGATTAGATTAGATAGAACTTTATTGATCCCTTCGGGAGGGTTCCCTCAGGGAAATTAAGATTCCAGCAGCATCATTACAGGATAAACAGAGAATAGAAAATAGAGAAAAAACTTCTAGATAAATTAAATTATGTACATATACAAATATAAAAAGAATAAGATATGGGGAAGACCGGAAGGGGGGAAGAAAGGGAACAAAAAAAGGGGGGGGGGGTGCAGAAGAGATATTGCACTTCATATTGCACATTGTCCGGTATTGCTTTTTGTCAGGCTAGGCTACTGCTCCTTCCCGTCCTCTGTCCTCCTGTTACCCCTCCTCCCCCCCAGAGAGGAGTTGTACAGTCTGATGGCGTGAGGGACAAAGGAGTTTTTAAGTCTGTTCGTCCTGCACTTGGGACGGAGCATTCTGTCACTGAACAGGCTCCTCTGGTTGCTGATGACGGTGTGCAGAGGGTGACTGGCATCGTCCATGATGTTCAATAGTTTGTCCATAGTCCTCTTCTCTGCCACCGTCACCAGAGCGTCCAGCTTCATGCCGACCACAGAGCCGGCCCGCCTAATCAGTTTGTCCAGCCTGGATGTGTCCTTCTTGGATGTGCTGCCCCCCCAGCACACCACGGTGTAAAACAGGACACTGGCGACCACAGACTGATAGAACATCCACAGGAGTTTCCTGCAGATATTAAAGGGCCGCAGCCTCCTAAGGAAGTATAGCCTGCTCTGTACCTTCCTGTACAAGTGATTGGTGTTGCAAGTCCAGTCTAGCTTGCTGTCCAGCCACAGCCCGAGGTACTTGTAGGAATCCACAGCCTCCACCTCCACTCCCTCAATCAGAACTGGTCGTGACCTTGGTCTGGACCTCCCAAAGTCAATGACCAGCTCCTTGGTCTTCGAGGTGTTGAGCTGCAGATGGGTCCTGTTGCACCACACAGCAAAGTCCCTCACCAGGCTCCTCTACTCCTCCTCTCTGTCATCACTGATACATCCAACGATGGCTGCGTCATCGGCGAACTTCTGAATGTGACACAGCTCCGAGTTGTAGCAGAAGTCCGCAGTGTACAGGGTGAAGAGAAGAGGGGCCAGCACCATGCCCTGGGGTGCTCCAGTACTGCTAATCACAGTGTCAGACGTAATGTCCTTCAGCCTGATGTACTGCGGCCTGTCGGTGAGGTAGCTGGAGATCCAGGTGACCAGGCAGGGGTCCACTCGCATCTTGTTCAGCTAATGTAATAAGAATGATAGCTAAACAATGTTTTAGGCTAAATACATTGATGCTGGACCGAAGAAGTGAAAATAAATCCTAGTGGTGTTGTCATTCGATCAACCTTTAGTGTTAGATCATCAATTTTAACTTAAAATATTGCAACTAAAGTCCAGTCAGACGGATAGACACAGAGTCAGGAACACGCAGACAGGCAGACAGACGGGCAGATGATCTATCCAGTTTCCATGTAAAATCTACAAACAATTCAAGCCGCTACACAGATGTGAGTTCTTCCACTGAAAGTATGCAGACAGAGGAAAATAACAGGTACCGTGATAGCTCTATGAGAACGGATCAAGAGAACTACCACATGATCTAAATAAAGATGGCATCTGGCCGGTGACAGAAGGTCAGGAGCACTTTAGAGATTTGCCAGTGTTTCTAGCATGCATGTTTATTGGAATCAGAATCCCTGAGGCAAACACCTCAGACTCTACCGATGCCCATGATCACGTGTAACGTGACTCCTCACATGTGCTGTTTTGACGAACCATGTTCGTTTCACGTTCACAAGCGAGCTGCACACGACTTCCATATGTGCAGCACTGCAGACTTGATGTGACACAAATTTCCTCAGGCCAAAACCAAAGAGGAGCGGAAAAGCCTCCTTTATGCATAAAGCAAAGCTGCAGACAAGGTGCCAAAGCATCCGTTCTGAATTTGTTGGCCTACTCTTTTGAATAAAATGTCTTCCAGACGTGATGGGGATGTCGCATTGCTTGAGAATTCTTGAAGGAAAGTAGCATAAAGTATGTGTAGGGACATGGACAAGTCTGAAGGCATATTTACAAAGCGGATTATTTAACCATTTCACGTAATGCATGATTGCAATCAGGTTCCGAGGTGTAACACAACATTCATGCTAGCAAGTGACACATCACTAACAATTTTTTTTTTTTTTGTAGCTTGTCTTTTGTGGCTGTGTAGCAACTGCTATTTTTGGCTCTTGTAGCTTTGGCCTTGTCCAGAATTATTTTGAAAACCATAGTAGCTATATACGGTACACACAGTACAGTAGCTTCAAAAGATAACTAGATGTACACAAATACAGTGCAAAA